>NC_079403.1:107500-112500 GCF_029220125.1 Pseudoliparis swirei
GCGGCTTGAGGACGCACGCCGCCTCGTAGTCGCCGTCCGACTTGGACCCGTCGGCGTCGCTCCGCTCGCGCCGCTCCTTGTGGCTCGACCGGCGGCGGTGGCGTCTCCGCCGGTGGAAACTCTTAGGGACGTGAACCCCGATGTACACGGTGTGGTGACCTGGGGGGGGTGAGAGAGAGGGAGGGAGGGGGGAGAGGAGGGAGAGGAGGAGGAGGAGGGAAGAGGGGAGATGGGGGAGGGAGGATGTAGAGGAGAGAGGAGGGGGAGAGAGGGGAGAGGAGGATGTAGAGGAGAGAGGAGGGGAGATGGGGAGATGGAGAGATGGGGAGAGGGAGAGGAGGATGGAGAGAGGAGGATGGAGAGATGGGGAGAGGGGGAGAGATGGGGGAGATGGAGAGATGGGAAGAGGGGAGAGGAGGATGGAGAGATGGGGAGAGGGAGGATGGAGAGATGGGGAGAGGGGGAGAGATGGGGAGAGGGAGGATGGAGAGATGGGGGAGAGGGAGGATGGAGAGATGGGGAGAGGGGGAGAGGGAGGATGGAGAGATGGGTGAGAGGGGGAGAGATGGGGAGAGGAGGAGGGAGAGAGGGGGAGAAGGGGAGAGATGGGGGAGATGGGGGAGAGGGAGGATGGAGAGATGGGGGAGAGGGGGGAGATGGGGGTGAGAGAGGAGAGAGGGAGGGGGAGATGGGGGAGAGGGGGAGAGGGAGGATGGAGAGATGGGGAGAGATGGGGAGATGGCGGAGAGGGGGAGAGATGGAGGATGGAGAGATGGAGGAGGGAGGATGGGGACATGGGGAGAGATGGGGAGAGGAGGATGGAGAGAGGGGGAGAGATGGGGGAGAGGGAGGATGGAGAGATGGGGAGAGGGGGAGAGAGGATGGAGAGATGGGGGAGATGGGGGAGAGGGAGGAGAGAGGGAGGGGGAGATGGGGGAGAGGGGGAGAGATGGGGGAGAGGGAGGATGGAGAGATGGGGGAGAGGGGGAGAGATGGGGGGTTAGGAGGCGCTCTGGGCTCCTCAGTGACGCGTCTCTTTGTCTGAAGAGACAGACGACAAACTGAGGACTTAATAAATGACAAATACTTCCTCGTCCAGGAAGTGATGACGTCACCGACAGGAAGTGATGACGTCACCGACAGGAAGTAGAAACAGAGAGGGAAACTTCTCTAAACACTGGAATCTACAGGGGGAACGAGCGGTCCTCAAACGCCTCGTGTAGCGCTTTAAAGATACACACACACTAAGACACACACACACAGGCAGAGACACATATATATGTGTATATATATATATATAGTATATATATATATACACATATATATGTGTATATATATTAGGGCCGTCAATCGATTAAAAAAAATTAACTAATTAATCGCACATTTTGAAATTGCGATTAATTAATTGCGATTAATCGCGATTAATTAATCGCAATTAAAAGTTAAAAGTTAAAAGTTCATTCTTTTTAAAGACCAAACTTCACACAGAGCTGTGTTTCAAAGAGGCCCCTACCTATAAAGTGCCAGCAAGGTATTTAATATTGTGGATGATAAATTGTTTCTTCAGTGAAACATCAGATTAGTAAAAGAAAAGAAGTATATTGAGACCCCATTGGTCCTGTCATCTTTACCACTGAACAGCAGAACCAGTGGCCTTGGTGACTGACTGACATTCACATATGTCACGTTAACCTCTGGAGGCGGGGGGCATTTTATACATTTTACACAAACATGTAAATTCACCTTTTAAAGTCTTTTGCATGTGACACACCCCCACGTGTTCTACATCAAACATTCCAGAACAATCTCAGCTCTATTCAATGAGGCTCAGTTGTCCTCGCGTCGTGTTCTCTGCTCTCTGACTGACAGGCTGCTAATGAGCCTTACCTGTGAGGTGGGAGGTCCTTTGTGATTTACTGAGTGTTCATTGGTTGTTTTTTCCCCAAAATGTTGACAGACAAACGGATTGACCAATCACGGTGAAGGTTTCGTGTGACGAGTTCTTTCCGCGCGTCCCCGACACGTCGCCCTCCGTTCCTCTGTGTGTCAGAGGGGGAGACGGGAGGAAGGAGGAGCAGGAGGAAACCCGACTGATTCATCCACGAGTTAAACTGATTTATGATCCTTATTTTCGCGGAGAAATAATTGTTTTAAAAACGCAAATAGTGTTAAACCGTACTGCCGCGGCTTGACACTCGGTTTGAGTGTAAAAACTTCAACGAACACCGGAAGTAAACAAAGTTGCGTTAATTGCGTTAAAATATTTTAGTGCGTTAACGCGGCCAAATTAATCGCATAGATTAACGCGTTAACGCTGACAGCCCTAATATATATATATAGTATATATATCATACCTGCAAACTTGTCACCTTTCGGTGAAATTCACCGTTTTGAACTCAAAATAGGTCATCCACGTGAATCGTGGAGATCCGAAGAGTTTTTGGGGTCACCTGGCCGCTGCCGTGAGATTGCAGTGAGACGCGGAGAGAAGTGTGAAGTGGTGCTCTTCTTCGCAATAAAACATCTTTGATAGGGCGTGTCGAGTCTCGGCCAATCAGCGTCAAGATGTCGACATCGTTTGGGGGTTCAGGTTAGCTTGAATGTTAGTCCGCTACATCTGCTGCTGTCACGCTGCACGGTGTAGCGATGCTAACAAAGTACCCGTACGTTAAACACGATGTGATTTAGCATATTTTTAGTATCGATACTTCATTAAAAGAGCGATCAGAGCGCACGCGTTGCTCAGTGTCGAGCTGTCTGCGCACACTGCGCTGCGCAGCTCACAGCGAGAGAAGAGGCGGAGCTTAGAGACTTTGGCTTAAAAAATAAAAAGATGCCAGAAGTGAAATGTCAGTCTGTAAAGTTGTGTAACTCTCCAGCTGCTCATCCTGATGAACTGTGGATCATCTGGTCAGAGACTAACGGCCTCATAGTGTATAATCAATGCTATGATGGAACCATGTAGTTTCATTCATATCTGGCTGTATGAATACTCATATTACTGTCATTTGTTAAGTGTTGAAAAAGTTGGTAAAAAGTGAACCATACAGATGTTTTATTTATTACTATTATAGATAAATATACCAGTCTCGTAATTATGGTACCATATTGTTTGTATGGTGTATTGAATTCTGGTATCGGGTATCATGATATTTATGGCAGGTATGTAATATGTATAGAAGTTATAATATGAGTATCGTGACAAACAGGTAGAGACAGAACAGATTCAGGGAAAAGTCCATGAGGACTGTTCAGGCAAAAGGAAGTTGGTTCATGAATGACTTTAACCATATATATATAATGACAATGTATATTTGTTATTACTATCATTATAGGGCTGAGTCAGAGCGGAGAACCTTTTGTTCTTAAACTGTTTATTATCATTATTGAGATTTGTGGTCAGAACAATAAAATGACTGTAGTTGTGGTTCTAAAAGCTTTGAGGCTTCAAACAACGTGGATGTGGTGTGGTGACAAAAAAAAAAAAAGTCACCTGCACCCCCCCCCCCCCCCGTTGTCACCTTTTTCACCCCTCATGAGTTTGCAGGTATGATATATATACACATATATATATATATGTGTATATATGTATATATACACACATATATATATGTGTGTATATATATACATATATACACATATATATGTGTATATATATATACATATATATATATATATATATATATTTATATATGTATATATATACACATATATATATATGTGTGTATATATATATGTATATATATACACACATATATATATGTGTGTATATATATATATATATATACACATATATATATATGTGTGTATATATATACACATATATATGTGTATATATATATACACACATATATATATATGTGTGTATATATATACACATATATATGCGTATATATGTGTGTATATATATACACATATATATGTGTATATATATATGTGTATATATATACGCATATATGTATATATATACACACATATATATAAATGTGTATGACACAATGGTCTTACCTTCCACTTCCTCTTCATCGCAGACGTGTTTGACGAAGGACGCTCCTCTGTCCAGGACGGCCTCGTCCTCCACTCTGCAAACCAGGAGCAGTTATTAACACACAAATACACACACAGCGTAACACACACACACAGCGTAACACACACAGCGTAACAAACACACACAGCGTAACACACACAGCGTAACACACACAGCATAACACACACACAGCGTAACACACACACAGCGTAACACACACACAGTGTAACACACACACACAGCGTAACACACACAGCGTAACACACACACAGCGTAACACACACACACAGCGTAACACACACACAGCGTAACACACACACAGCGTAACACACACAGCGTAACACACACACAGCGTAACACACACACAGCGTAACACACACACAGCGTAACACACACACACACAGCGTAACACACAGCGTAACACACACAGTGTAACACACACAGCATAACACACACACAGTATATATATACACATATATATACTGTGTGTGTGTTACACTGTGTGTGTGTTACACTGTGTGTTACACTGTGTGCGTTACACTGTGCGTGTTACACTGTTACACTGTGTGTGTTACACTGTGTGCGTTACACTGTGTGTTACACTGTGTGTTACGCTGTGTGTGTTACACTGTGTGTTACACTGTGTGTGTTACACTGTGTGCGTTACACTGTGTTACACTGTGTGTTACGCTGTGTGTGTTACACTGTGTGCGTTACACTGTGTGTTACACTGTGTGTGTGTTACACTGTGCGTTACAGTGTGTTACACTGTGTGTTACACTGTGTTACACTGTGTGTTACGCTGTGTGTGTTACACTGTGTGCGTTACACTGTGTGTTACACTGTGTGTTACACTGTGTGTTACACTGTGTGTTACACTGTGTGTGTTACACTGTGTGTGTTACACTGTGTGCGTTACACTGTGTGCGCGTTACACTGTGTTACACTGTGTGTTACACTGTGTGCGTGTTAC
>NC_079403.1:117500-315000 GCF_029220125.1 Pseudoliparis swirei
AGCTGTGGCCAACGACGCACACAAGAGCCACGGAAAGGTTTACGCACGGTGGTCCAACGCCGCCGGGCAGCACCGGTCCCGTTGGCTGGTGAACCAGTCACGTGATACCCGATACCCCCCCCCCCCACACACACACACACACACCTGGACCTCCAGACCGGAGGTAACGGCCCCTTCCAGCGGGACCGGAACAAAGAGGCGGACACACTCACTTCTTGTCGCCGCTCATGGCGCCGCTGCGTCGGGCTGCAGCTCCTCGAGGCCTCCGCCGGTCACGTGGATCAGAAAGATTATTTGTAGAAGTCTGTGAAAAGAGAGAGACCGAAACTAAAGGAGCAACAGGTCGCGGCGCGCGGCGGCTCCTCGGGTCGAGTTACACGGGAACACGCTCCTCCTGCCGGGTTCAGGTCGAGTCCGGGTCCGGGTTCAGGTCGAGTCCGGGTCTGGGTTCAGGTCGAGTCCGGGTCGGGTCAGTCTGTCTGTGGGCGCGTGGAGACTCAGAGCGCGCAGCGTGTCCGAGTCCATATTTAAAGCGCCATCCCGCCTCCTGCGTGACGCTGCTGGGGGGGGGGGGGGGGCGTGTCCGCGAGTCACTCTGCATCATTACGTAATCTCCAGATAATAAGTAGATGAGTGACGTTTGAAGCACTTTTTGGGACTTTAAATAGATTTCATGGGATTAGTTCTACTTAAATTTCCAAGTAGTCGCTTGTGTGAAGACGGTTATAAATATATAAATATGATTCAACTGTCAGTTCTGGTTGTTTTTTTAGTCAAGGCGATTCATTTAGCAATATAATATACACACATACATTATATATATTTAAATTAATAAAAATACATTTATACAAATATATATATGAAATACCTAAGTATAAATAAGACGCCTCCAGGAGCCCAGGTAAAGGAGTGGGCCTGTTGGCTGACTGGTGACATCTGGTGGAAGAGTTCAACTTTACGTACTTTTTGGGACATATTTAGAAATCCACCAAGACAAATTAATTGAGCATTTAAAGTTTATTGTCATCCCGACAGACACGCGATAAAAAACAATCATAAATACACAAGTTAATGTAAGTTTGTTAAAAGAATCATCAGATCTCCTCCTCCTCCTGCTCCTCCTGCTCCTCCTCCTCCTCCTGCTTCACAGCGTACTCAGGAACTCCTTCACCTGAAACAGAAGCAGCAGTCAGCTTCCTTCTCCGTTTACAACAGGAAAAACACGTTGATTCAGGAAGCCGGGTGGAGGACACACCTGGAGACCAGAGACCTGGAGACTAGAGTGTGTGTGTGTGTGTGTGTGTGTGTGTGTGAGTGTGAGTGTGTGTGAGTGTGTGTGTGTGTGTGTCCATGCCTAACCCCCTGAACCGGTTTCTAAAGCGCTCGAGCTGCTGCCGTTTCCTTCTGAACGTGTCGGCTGCAACAGGAGAGACGTCTGCTCCTTCAAAGGTCATCGGGTCAAATATTCAGAATGTATCACAGGTTACAAGTAAAAGATTAAAAGTACACAAGTAGTATCAGCTGAATGTGCAAGTTTCAAAGTACACCTGAAAGTTTACAATACCAATAAAGTTACATTTAAGCATTTCAATATTGCAGAAGATGGTTGTCTTTGTTTTCATATATAAATATAGCTTGATTTATATTTATTATGTTTGTAAAGTATATTTATTTATTTTCTATTATAAATAATGAATAATATTTTTTTATTGTTATTAGTTGTATTATCATATTTTGTATCTCCTTTAGGTTTTTATGAATTTATTATTTTCTCCCCTTTCGTCCTGTTTTATTGATTTGTTTCTCGTGAAACACTACCTTTATTAAGAACAAGAGGAACAACAAGAACAACAAGATGAAGAACAAGAACAACAAGAACAACAAGATGAAGAACAACATCTTCCTGAACGCATCATCTCACTCTTCCGGTAAGCTCTGGTTGCCAGCTCAACAGCGAGCATGACTTCTTCTTCTCTCCCTCCCGCTCCCTCTTGCTCAGTGTGTCTCATGTCTAGTTATCCCCCTGCCTCCCTTAATGATAACGATACATGCAACAAGTGTAGTTTATTTGCTAGGTTGGAGGCAGGTCTAAGTGGGTTAGATGCACGGCCCGCTATCGAAGCTCAGACAGCTATGCTAGTTAGCCCGCCCTCTCCCGTAGCCGGCGCGGAGCTACAGTCAGCTGATAGCTGTTCCCCGGCGGTAACCGTGCAGCCGGATGGTTGGGTAACTGTTCCAGGAGTAGTAAGTCTACACAGAAGCCCGCTGTGCACCAACCACTTCACGTTTCCAACCAGTTTTCCCTGCTCAGCGACACACCCGCTGAGGAACACACCCTGGTTATCGGGAGCTCTATAGTCAGGAACGTGAAAATAGCGAAGCCACGGACCAGAGTCGTGTGCCTCCCGGGGGCCAGAGCGGGCGACGTGGAGTCTTGTTTGAAGCTGCTGGCTAAGGATAAGCGGAGATACAGTCAGATTGTAATACACGCGGGTGCTAATGACGCCCGAGCCCGTCGGTCGGAAGTCACTCAAATTCATGTGGAGTCGGTGTGTGCTTATGCCAAGACGTTGTCGGACACCGTAATTTTCTCTGGCCCTCTCCCAAATTTGCAGACAGACGAATTGTATAGCCGAATGTCGTCTTTCAACCGCTGGCTGTCGAGGTGCCCAGCGAATAATGTGGGCTACGTAGACAACTGGAAGACTTTCTGGGAAAACCTGATCTGATGAGGAGAGACGCATTCATCCCACGTTGGACGGAGCGCGTCTCATTTCTGCGAATATGACCAAGTTGATCACCGGACTTAATCTATGACAACCCAGGGTTCAGATCAGGAACCGGGAGCAGAGTTGTAGTTTAACACCCTTCTCTGCTCTTCCATTCGAGCAGTTACCCACCCTTGACTTTAGAGTAGAGACTGTGTCTGTCCCACGGCCACTTCAATTAAATAAATCAAAAGTAAGCAGAAGAGGAGTCGTACACAATAACCTTATACAAGTTAACACAATTATTTCAGCAGTGCAACAAAATAGGTCTATTAAATGTGGTCTCCTAAATATTCGATCTCTGTCATCTAAAGCTGTGTTACTGAATGATTTAATATCAGATAATCACATTGATTTATGTTGCCTAACTGAAACCTGGCTGAGCCATGAAGAATATGTCTGCCTGAATGAATCGACTCCTCCAAGTCATATTAATACTCACATTCCTCGAGGCACCGGTCGAGGAGGTGGAGTAGCAGCCATCTTTGAATCGAGCCTATTAATTAATCCTCAACCAAAATTACACTACACCTCATTTGAAAGCCTTGTTCTTAGTCTTTCACATCCAACCTGGAAAACACTACAGCCAATTCGATTTGTGATTCTGTACCGGCCACCAGGTCCATATTCAGAGTTTATATCTGAATTCTCAGAATTTATATCAAGTTTGGTTCTTAAAACCGATAAAGTTATTATTGTAGGAGATTTTAATATCCATGTGGATGTTGATAATGATTGCCTAGGTGCTGCATTCATCTCCTTGTTGGACTCGATTGGCTTCTGTCAGAGAGTACAGAAACCCACTCACAGCTTTGGCCACACGCTTGATCTTGTTCTTACTTATGGCGTTGACATTGAGCATTTGAACGTCTTCCCACAGAATCCTCTTCTGTCAGACCACAACCTCATAACTTTTGAATTTATACTACCGGAGTGTACTCCGTTAGTCAAAAGTTTTTACACTAGATGTCTAACTGATAGTGCTGTAGCTAAATTGAAAGAAGCGATTCCTTCTGTATTTGATTCGATACCACGTCTCAATATAACAGAGGACTCCTGGTCTAACTTTAGTCCGTCCCAGATTGATCATCTTGTTGACAGTGCCACAGGCTCTCTGAGAATGACACTGGACTCGATAGCCCCTCTGAAGAAGAAGACAGTGAGGAAGAGGAGGTTTGCTCCCTGGTATAACCCTCAGACCCGCAAACTGAAGCAAACGTCACGAAAGCTTGAGCATATGGCGTTCAACTAATCTCGAAGAATCCCGCTTAGTTTGGCGAGATAGTCTTAAAACATATAAGAAGGCCCTCCGTAATGCCAGAGCAGCCTATTACTCATCAATAATAGAAAAAAATAAAAACAACCCCAGGTTTCTCTTCAGCACTGTAGCCAGGCTGACAGAGTCACAGCTCTGTGGAGCCGAGCATTCCTATAAACCTCAGTGGTAATGACTTTATGAACTTCTTTAATGAAAAGATTTTAACTATTAGGGACAAGATTAATATTCTCTTGCCCATAACCAGTGCCAATCTGTCCTCAAGTGGAATGGCCTTGGAAACCGCTGTATGCCCTGGTGTATATTTGGAGGGCTTTTCTCCCATCAACCGTGACCAATTATTTTCAACGGTTTCTACTTCGAACACGTCTACCTGTCTCTTGGACCCCATCCCGACGAGGCTGCTTAAAGACGTTTTGCCTTTAATTGGCGGCTCTCTATTAGATATTATCAATGTGTCTCTGCTAACAGGCCACGTACCACACTCCTTCAAGGTGGCTGTTATTAAACCTCTCCTGAAGAAGCCCACTCTGGATCCAGAGGTATTGGCTAACTACAGACCGATCTCTAACCTCCCCTTCCTCTCCAAGATCCTTGAGAAAGTGGTCGCAAATCAGTTGTGCGACTTTCTACATCATAATAGTTTATTTGAGAAATTTCAATCAGGATTTAGAAAACACCACAGCACCGAGACGGCACTGGTGAAAATTACAAATGACCTCTTAATGGCAGCAGATAAAGGACTCCTCTCTGTCCTGGTCTTGTTAGACCTTAGTGCTGCATTCGACACCATTGACCATGACATCCTGTTACAGAGACTGGAGCAGTCGATTGGCATTTCAGGCACGGCACTAATTTGGTTTAAATCCTATTTATCAGATCGATCTCAGTTTGTATTTGTAAACGATGACGCTCGATAACCACCAACGTTAATCACGGAGTTCCACAAGGTTCTGTGCTTGGACCAATTTTATTTACCTTATACATGCTTCCTTTGGGCAATATTATCAGGAAACACTCCATAAACTTTCATTGTTATGCAGATGACACTCAACTATATTTATCGATAAAACCAGAGGAGAGCAACCAACTCTGTAAAATTCAAGCATGTCTTAAAGACATAAAAACATGGATGACCTGCAACTTCTTGATGTTAAACTCAGACAAAACCAAGTAATTTTAATCGGCCCTGAGCACCTCAGAGATCAATTATCTGGTGATGTGGATTCTGTAGACGGCATTGCCCTGGCATCCAACACCACTGTAAAGAATCTTGGCGTTATCTTTGATCGGGACTTGTCCTTTAACTCCCACGTAAAGCAAATCTCAAGGACTGCATTCTTTCATCTACGTAATATTTCAAAAATCAGGCACATCTTGTCTCAAAAGATGCAGAAAAATTGGTTCACGCTTCGTTACTTGAGACTGGATTACTGCAACTCCTTATTAGCAGGCTGCTCTAATAAATCTCTTAGGTCCCTCCAGTTGATCCAGAATGCTGCAGCTCGTGTTCTCACTAAAACTAAGAAAAGAGATCACATCACTCCTGCACTAGCTGCTCTGCACTGGCTCCCAGTAAAATCAAGAATCACTTTTAAAATTCTTCTCTTAACCTACAAAGCCTTGATTGGTGATGCTCCATCATATCTTAAGGAGCTTGTCGTACCATATTGCCCCACTAGAGAGCTACGCTCACTAAATGCGGGACTACTTGTAGTTCCTAGAGTCTTAAAAAGTAGAATGGGAGCCAGAGCCTTTGATTATCAAGCTCCTCTTTTATGGAACCAGCTTCCAATTTCAGTCCGGGAGGCAGACACAGTCACCTCGTTTAAGAGTAGACTTAAGACCTTCCTCTTTGACAGAGCTTATAGTTAGGGCTGAATCAGGTTCACCTGGTCCAGCCCCTTGATATGCTGCTATAGGCTTATAGCTGCGGGGACGTTAGGATGCACTGAGTACCTATCTCCTCTTTTTCTCTCCTTAAGGATGAATTTTCATCTCTCAATCACACGTTACTAACTCTGCTTTCTCCCGGAAGTCCTTTTGACTTTCGTCTCATGGGGTCATCGGACCCTATGAGACGGCATAGATCCTATCTGCCTGATGGATCGTCTGGGTCGTGGAATTCCTGCTCATGACTACGCCACTGTCCTGTTGAGACTCCACCCACTCCTCCTCCCCACCGCCATCTGCCTGATGGATCGTGGAGGTCTCCATCGTGGAATATGCCTACTATGAACTATTCATACACTCTGTCATATTCATTGAATGTATTTTAACTCTAAATCTGTCCTTCTGTACACATTACATCTATTGCACCTGTCCATCCTGGAGAGGGATCCTCCTCTGTTCTCTCCTGCAGGTTTCTTCCCTTTTTTTCCCCCCTGAAGGGTTATTTTGGAGTTTTTCCTGGTCCGATGTGAGGTTTTGGGGCAGGGATGTCTATGTGTACAGATTGTAAAGCACTCCGAGACAAATTTGTAATTTGTGAAATTGGGCTATACAAATAAACTGAATTGAATTGAATTGAACAAGAAGAAGAACAAGAAGATGAAGAACAAGAAGAAGAACAACAAGAAGAACAAGATGAAGAACAAGAAGAAGAAGAACAAGAAGAAGAAGAACAACAACAACAACAACAACAACAAGAAGAGTCGCAAGTCGGCCGCCTCACCTTCTCCATCATGTCGTTGCTCTTGCTCTCGTTCCCCTGGAAGTCTTCGTCAGCCTCGATGGTCAAGACCGGAACGTCCTTCAGGTACTCGAACTCCATCCTGAGGAAGAGGAGGGTCAGAGGCGCTACTTCCTCCTTTATCTCAGAGCTACTTCCTCTTCACTTCCCCTTCCATCTCGGAGCTACTTCTTCCTCTATCTCTGAGCTACTCCCTCCTCTATCTCGGAGCTACTTCCTCCTCCATCTCGGAGCTACCTCCTCCATCTCTGAGCTACTTCCTCCTTCTCTGAGCTACTTCCTCCTCTATCTCGGAGCTACCTCCTCCATCTCTGAGCTACTTCCTCCTCTATCTCGGAGCTACTTCCTCCTCCATCTCGGGGCTACTTCCTCCTCTATCTCTGAGCTACTTCCTCCTCCATCTCGGGGCTACCTCCTCTATCTCTGAGCTACTTCCTCTATCTCTGAGCTACTTGCTCCTCCATCTCGGAGCTACTTCTTCCTCTATCTCTGAGCTACTTCCTCTATCTCTGAGCTACTTCCGCCTCTATCTCTGAGCTACCTCCTCTATCTCTGAGCTACTTCCTCCTCCATCTCTGAGCTACTTCCTCCTCCATCTCTGAGTGACTTTGTAAAGTGGGCCGATGAGAACCACCTGCGGCTGAACGTGGCCAAGACCAGAGAGATGGTGGTGGACTTCAGGAGGAAGGCGACAGCTCCTACACCTCTGAGTGTCCTGGGAGTGGACGTGGACATGGTGGAGGAGTACAAGTACCTGGGCGTCTCCATGAGCCGACTGAACTGGAAGGCCAACATCAACGCTGTGTACAAGAAGGGGATGAGTCGACTCTTTTTCCTGAGAAAGCTTCGATCCTTCAACGTGTGCAGCAAGATGCTGGAGTTATTCTACCAGTCGGTTGTGGCCAGTGTGCTGCACTTTGCCATTGTCTGCTGGGGAGCAGCATCGAGCCGGTGACACCAGCCGTCTTAACAAACTGGTTAGGAAGGCTGGCTCCATCGCTGCCAGCTGCCACCTGGAACAGGTGGTGGAGAGGAGGTCGTTGAAGAAACTGGTGTCCATATTGGACAACCCGGACCACCCTCTCCACCACCTCCTACAGGGACAGAGGAGTACTTTCTCCAGACGTCTCCTCACGCTCCGCTGCCACAAGGAGAGATACAGGAGAACATTCCTGCCGACGGCTATGAGGCTCTACAACAGTTCACCTCTTGCCAGATCACCCTAACCCTTCTTATATTTGTGTTTTTTTATTTTATTTTTATTTTTATTCTTGTGTGTTGCTGCTACTGGCTCGACAAATTTCCCCTTGGGGATTAATAAAGTATATATCTATCTATCTACTTCCTCCTCCATCTCGGAGCTACTTCCTCCTCCATCTCGGAGCTACTTCCTCCTCTATCTCTGAGCTACTTCCTCCTCTATCTCTGAGCTACTTCCCCCTCTATCTCTGAGCTACTTCCTCCTCTATCTCTGAGCTACTTCCTCCTCTATCTCTGAGCTACTTCCTCCTCCATCTCGGGGCTACTTCCTGTCCGCGGCGGGGCTCACTTCATGGTCTTGTGCTGCAGCCAGCTCTCGTGCTTGAAGTGGAGCTTCTCCAGGTACTCCAGAGGGATGTCCTGCTCCTCCTGCCGGCCCCTCAGGTGCAGCCGCTCCAGACACCTCTGGCAGAAGGAAAGGAACGCCGTTAGAACGTCGGGACTCTTTGGGCGATCGACGCGGCGAGAGCGCGGCCGCACCTCGGGCGGCGCGCGCAGGTAGATGATGCCGTCCAGCTGCAGCTGCTTCCCGAACTGGCTGTGCAGCCAGCCGTGACAGTCCTCGTAGATGGACCACTCCGTTTCATTCAGGCACTCGCTCTCGTACAGGTTGGCTGCAAAGATGTACCTGTGAGGACATAAAGGTCATCGAGGTCATGGAGGACCTGTGTTACCTTTAATAACCGTGTGGAGAAGATCGACTGTTCTATCTGGTTTTTTTCAGATTAATAATAAATGATATATATATATATATCTTAACATTGCCATCAATACATGTTCAACTGTTGCAACATGAAATCCACATTGTTTTATCAAAAGAAGAAAAACCTAACCCCGTGAATATATTCTTTAACGTAAAGACACATAAAGACATCGGCCCGGTACCGGTCGCTGTAGATGGACCGCTCGAAGAACTGCACGGGGTCCTCCTTCTCTCGGAGACTCCCATTGGCCGAGCTCATCTGCGCCCGCAGCCGGCTGATGCAGGCGTAGCTCTGGAAGGTGTAGGCCCAGCGCTCCGGCTGCCGGTACATCATCTGCAGCACGTTGCCTCCACTCCTCTGAGACGTGGTCAGCTCCTGCTCATGAGGGGTTAAACAGAACCGTGACAACTCTTAACGGGAGACCAGACGTGGCTTATTGTGCAATCACTGGGAAATATTAGTTAGTTTTTTATTATTATTGCTGGTGTTATTCTTAATAAATACTCTGAACACAGTTGCACAAACAGACGGTCCATTTTTACGGTACACAATCGCACTAAAAAAACCGGTTACTTGGCTTTAACTTGACACTTTAAAAAAAAAGTAGTTGTATACAAAATGTCTATATATATATATATATATATATATATATAGAGAGAGAGAGAGAGATATGGGTGTGCTGAAGCAGCGATACGTGAGGCCTGCAGCAGGGTGGGAGGGCAGCGATGTCTGGCCGGTGATGACACCCTCATCTGTTCCTCTGGGTGTGGGTGCAACTATGCGGCAGCTGCACCCTGAACCCAGAAGAAGATCCTACGGTCGTCTAGTATCAGTGGGCGCGAGAGGGTCGTGACAGGGTCCTAGTCATCTCGTATCAGTGGGCACTAGAGGGTCCTAGTCATCTCGTATCAGTGGGCAACAGAGGGTCCTAGTCATCTCGTATCAGTGGGCATCAGAGGGTCCTAGTCATCTCGTATCAGTGGGCACTAGAGGGTCCTAGTCATCTCGTATCAGTGGGCAACAGAGGGTCCTAGTCATCTCGTATCAGTGGGCACTAGAGGGTCCTAGTCATCTCGTATCAGTGGGCAACAGAGGGTCCTAGTCATCTCGTATCAGTGGGCACCAGAGGGTCCTAGTCATCTCGTATCAGTGGGCATCAGAGGGTCCTAGTCATCTCGTATCAGTGGGCAACAGAGGGTCCTAGTCATCTCGTATCAGTGGGCAACAGAGGGTCCTAGTCATCTCGTATCAGTGGGCACTAGAGGGTCCTAGTCATCTCGTATCAGTGGGCATCAGAGGGTCCTAGTCATCTCGTATCAGTGGGCATCAGAGGGTCCTAGTCATCTCGTATCAGTGGGCATCAGAGGGTCCTAGTCATCTCGTATCAGTGGGCATCAGAGGGTCCTAGTCATCTCGTATCAGTGGGCACTAGAGGGTCCTAGTCATCTCGTATCAGTGGGCACCAGAGGGTCCTAGTCATCTCGTATCAGTGGGCACTAGAGGGTCCTAGTCATCTCGTATCAGTGGGCACCAGAGGGTCCTAGTCATCTCGTATCAGTGGGCATCAGAGGGTCCTAGTCATCTCGTATCAGTGGGCACTAGAGGGTCCTAGTCATCTCGTATCAGTGGGCACCAGAGGGTCCTAGTCATCTCGTATCAGTGGGCATCAGAGGGTCCTAGTCATCTCGTATCAGTGGGCATCAGAGGGTCCTAGTCATCTCGTATCAGTGGGCATCAGAGGGTCCTAGTCATCTCGTATCAGTGGGCATCAGAGGGTCCTAGTCATCTCGTATCAGTGGGCAACAGAGGGTCCTAGTCATCTCGTATCAGTGGGCACTAGAGGGTCCTAGTCATCTCGTGATCAGTGGGCAACAGAGGGTCCTAGTCATCTCGTATCAGTGGGCACTAGAGGGTCCTAGTCATCTCGTATCAGTGGGCATCAGAGGGTCCTAGTCATCTCGTATCAGTGGGCACTAGAGGGTCCTAGTCATCTCGTATCAGTGGGCATCAGAGGGTCCTAGTCATCTCGTATCAGTGGGCAACAGAGGGTCCTAGTCATCTCGTATCAGTGGGCATCAGAGGGTCCTAGTCATCTCGTATCAGTGGGCACTAGAGGGTCCTAGTCATCTCGTATCAGTGCGCACTAGAGGGTCCTAGTCATCTCGTATCAGTGGGCACTAGAGGGTCCTAGTCATCTCGTATCAGTGGGCAACAGAGGGTCCTAGTCATCTCGTATCAGTGGGCATCAGAGGGTCCTAGTCATCTCGTATCAGTGGGCATCAGAGGGTCCTAGTCATCTCGTATCAGTGGGCATCAGAGGGTCCTAGTCATCTCGTATCAGTGGGCAACAGAGGGTCCGAGTCATCTCGTATCAGTGGGCATCAGAGGGTCCTAGTCATCTCGTATCAGTGGGCATCAGAGGGTCCTAGTCATCTCGTATCAGTGGGCACTAGAGGGTCCTAGTCATCTCGTATCAGTGGGCACTAGAGGGTCCTAGTCATCTCGTATCAGTGGGCATCAGAGGGTCCTAGTCATCTCGTATCAGTGGGCATCAGAGGGTCCTAGTCATCTCGTATCAGTGGGCAACAGAGGGTCCTAGTCATCTCGTATCAGTGGGCACTAGAGGGTCCTAGTCATCTCGTATCAGTGGGCAACAGAGGGTCCTAGTCATCTCGTATCAGTGGGCACTAGAGGGTCCTAGTCATCTCGTATCAGTGGGCATCAGAGGGTCCTAGTCATCTCGTATCAGTGGGCACTAGAGGGTCCTAGTCATCTCGTATCAGTGGGCATCAGAGGGTCCTAGTCATCTCGTATCAGTGGGCAACAGAGGGTCCTAGTCATCTCGCATCAGAGGGTCCTAGTCATCTCGTATCAGTGGGCATCAGAGGGTCCTAGTCATCTCGTATCAGTGGGCACTAGAGGGTCCTAGTCATCTCGTATCAGTGCGCACTAGAGGGTCCTAGTCATCTCGTATCAGTGGGCATCAGAGGGTCCTAGTCATCTCGTATCAGTGGGCACTAGAGGGTCCTAGTCATCTCGTATCAGTGCGCACTAGAGGGTCCTAGTCATCTCGTATCAGTGGGCATCAGAGGGTCCTAGTCATCTCGTATCAGTGGGCACTAGAGGGTCCTAGTCATCTCGTATCAGTGGGCATCAGAGGGTCCTAGTCATCTCGTATCAGTGGGCAACAGAGGGTCCGAGTCATCTCGTATCAGTGGGCATCAGAGGGTCCTAGTCATCTCGTATCAGTGGGCACTAGAGGGTCCTAGTCATCTCGTATCAGTGGGCATCAGAGGGTCCTAGTCATCTCGTATCAGTGGGCAACAGAGGGTCCTAGTCATCTCGTATCAGTGGGCATCAGAGGGTCCTAGTCATCTCGTATCAGTGGGCATCAGAGGGTCCTAGTCATCTCGTATCAGTGGGCATCAGAGGGTCCTAGTCATCTCGTATCAGTGGGCACTAGAGGGTCCTAGTCATCTCGTATCAGTGGGCACCAGAGGGTCCTAGTCATCTCGTATCAGTGGGCACCAGAGGGTCCTAGTCATCTCGTATCAGTGGGCACTAGAGGGTCCTAGTCATCTCGTATCAGTGGGCACCAGAGGGTCCTAGTCATCTCGTATCAGTGGGCAACAGAGGGTCCTAGTCATCTCGTATCAGTGGGCACCAGAGGGTCCTAGTCATCTCGTATCAGTGGGCAACAGAGGGTCCGAGTCATCTCGTATCAGTGGGCATCAGAGGGTCCTAGTCATCTCGTATCAGTGGGCACTAGAGGGTCCTAGTCATCTCGTATCAGTGGGCATCAGAGGGTCCTAGTCATCTCGTATCAGTGGGCAACAGAGGGTCCTAGTCATCTCGTATCAGTGGGCATCAGAGGGTCCTAGTCATCTCGTATCAGTGGGCATCAGAGGGTCCTAGTCATCTCGTATCAGTGGGCATCAGAGGGTCCTAGTCATCTCGTATCAGTGGGCACTAGAGGGTCCTAGTCATCTCGTATCAGTGGGCACTAGAGGGTCCTAGTCATCTCGTATCAGTGGGCATCAGAGGGTCCTAGTCATCTCGTATCAGTGGGCAATAGAGGGTCCTAGTCATCTCGTATCAGTGGGCACCAGAGGGTCCTAGTCATCTCGTATCAGTGGGCACTAGAGGGTCCTAGTCATCTCGTATCAGTGGGCACCAGAGGGTCCTAGTCATCTCGTATCAGTGGGCAACAGAGGGTCCTAGTCATCTCGTATCAGTGCGCACTAGAGGGTCCTAGTCATCTCGTATCAGTGGGCACCAGAGGGTCCTAGTCATCTAGTATCACAGGGTCGTGCGCAATAGAACCCAAAACACATGTCTAACAGGTTTTTTTTGCACCAGTAGTTGATTAGTAAGAATAAAACACATTGCCTGCGTGTGTGTGTGATTCTTAATGCGGCAGGAGGTGCAGTACCTCGAAGTCGCCGCCCTTCGTCTGGACGTTGCACCACCTGGCGATGGGCTCGGGCACCACCTCCCAGCCCGCGCGCTGCTGCGCCAACAGCCGCACGAACGTGGACTTTCCCGCCGCTGAGCGCCACACAAAGGAAAAGAAAACAAAACCCGGAAGTGTCAAAGCGGCATTGGCAGTATAACAACAAACACATGGAACACGTTGAGCGCGCGCTCGAACGCTACAATGTCGCGGCTCAGCCACTCACCGATGTTCCCCTCGATGGATATCCGGCGGATGTTCCTCTCCGCCGGGGCGGCCCGCGGCCTCTTGGGGTCCAGAGCCATGGAGAGAGAGAGAGAGAGAGAGCGAGAGACGTCCTGGACGCACGCGCTGCAGAGGGAACGTCTCCTTGTTGTTTAAAGTTGTGGCGGGAACTGATGTCAGAAAGGTGGCGGGCTCTGCACAGCTGAGGCTCCGCCCACGAAGCAGCTGCTTCCCGTCACGTGACCCCGAAAAGAAGGACAAAGAATGGTGTATTTAATATAAGAGTAAGTAAAAGTATATTAGAAGTCAAATGTAACTGTACTGTTATTTCTGTTAATTAAATGCAAGAGTCAAACTTTAAGCTCTGACATTTAAAGGAACGAAAGTTTATAAAGAAACATAAAATTGAAATACTGTGCTCAAGTAACCTTAACATTATTGGAGGAAATTAAATAACAAATAATATACACTGTACCACAACTAAAGTACATTTTACTTCAGTAAAGGCACAAGAGGTCAAAGTTTTCATTATCCAGACTTATGTTAATGTACTGTTGGATTGGACTGTATTGTAACCGTTTAAAATACTTTGTGATGTTTTAATCCATAACAATGAATCTCCCTTTATGGACTAGCCGAGCTGTGAATCAAGACATTTAGTGGAGTAAAAAGTACAATATTGACCTCTGAACTAGTATCTCTTTCTTGTGTCCAGTACATGTACAAATCATTCAAAGAGTCAAGACCACCTTTATTTTCCTTGTAAACAAGCATGAATCCATTCAGTAGCATTGAAACCCGACCGAGCCAATATGTACAAACACGTCATCTACCATCACAGAAGGGGGAGGAGCTAACTGTCGTCAACAGGAGGGACGAGTTGGACTTTTAGTACATTTTCACATATCCGGTGAGCAGTAAACATTCAGAATAGTTAACTAAAGGATGTGGAGAAAAAAATACTCCACAATAAAAACAAATGAAGATTTGTTTAATATCCAAATAAAGGGAGGAGGGGGAGGAGCCTCTAAGAAGACAACGCATTCTTTAAACCAAAAGCTACCACTCCATGCCCGCTGCAGAAAACTAAGCAAAAAGCATCTTTAAGACGGGTCGCCCCCTCAGTGTTTACACGTGTGCATTGAAGCTTTGCACCGCTCACGAATTAAACGTACACAGATATAGAACATGGTCCTCAAAAGACTATTCTGTTAAAGGAACCGTAACGCTGGATGAAAGACCCGGTCGTGGATTGCACAGCAGGTAAACCACACGGTGGGACCGGGAGGTGCTCCGAGCCACGACTCCAGACCATCAAAACAACAATACAAATAGAAAAGAGAATCAAAAAAAGCATTTTTTTTAAAGACGTTTAGCAATTCAACATTCATTTTTGAGGAAATATGAGGGAGGAGAATAAGCTCTGATCAGTCACATGATACACAGAATAAACATTCAGGCAGAAGAGGTCAGGGGTCAAAGTGCTTCACGGCCAGTGAGAGAACCAGGGAATTATTACTACTATATATATATATATATATAGTCTTCTTTTAAACTGGAGGTTTCAACTTTAAAAAACACAGGTCTCTGCTTCCATTAGAGGACATTTATTTACACATTAAAAAGGTTTCAGATCCCTTGAAGACTTTTCCTTTGTCACTTTGAGGAGGAGGAGGAGCTTTGTAATCCTGCTGCAACGCGACGAGACTCCAGCCTCACGTCGTTCCACACATTCGTTTAGAGAGACTTTCTAACTTTAAAAATAAACACCCAAAATGTACAGCAGGTAGAAAACCGTTCAGCAGGAATTAAAGAACCGTGAAAGAGGAGGACAGTTTGATGTCAGTGGGTTACGGCCTTCATCTTCTTCCAGCTGTAGATAGAGGGCGACTAGGAGCCATGCGAGGCATTTAGGATTATTCTGTTCTGACAGATGTGAAGAGCAACATCCCAGATGTCGAACAATGAACAAATAAACTCGCTTCACTTCTCTGCTCACTCTTCATCTTCCCTGGTGGAAACATCGTGTGTACTGCATCCATGCAGCCAGGGCGGGGCGGGGTGTCTGTGTGCAAAAAAAACTAGAAGACCCATAATAAAAAAATAAAAGGATGACGTCGCCGCTTATCTCGTGTCCTTGGTCGTCAGCTTGTCGATCAGCTCCTGAAGGGGGACGAGCTCTTTCCTGTCGATGAGGTTGAACTCCTAAGGAGGGGGGGGGGGGGGGCGGTTCATCACAACAACAAAAAATCAACATTCAAAATGTACACGACAGGTCAGACGTTTAGGCTCACGCAGACAATTTGGTGTTTTCCATGAAAACTTACTTTTGTTTATAAAATGAATATAAAATCTACTCCAGACGTTGACGAGGTTATAAATAATGATGTTTATAGTAAATATTAATGTAGTTCTTCTTGTGGCTCAAAGGAAGGCCAGTTTTATAGCTTCAGCAGCAGCATAACTGTTTTCAGCTGCGCTCACATAAAAAGGGTTTAAAGGGTTTTCTACCCCTCCGCTAGTCTTCTAAGGCGATAACACAATGTACCACTAGAACACTGGAGATGGGCCTCTAGACACCTCTGTAGAGACTTCATTACACCAGAGAATAGTCACTGCCACATTAACTATGTAGACTTCATGACACCAGAGAATAGTCACCACCACATTAACTATGTAGACTTCATTACACCAGAGAATAGTCACTGCCACATTAACTATGTAGACTTCATGACACCAGAGAATAGTCACCACCACATTAACTATGTAGACTTCATTACACCAGAGAATAGTCACTGCCACATTAACTATGTAGACTTCACTAACACCAGAGAATAGTCACCATCACATTAACTATGTAGACTTCATTACACCAGAGAATAGTCACTGCCACATTAACTATGTAGACTTCACTAACACCAGAGAATAGTCACTACCACATTAACTATGTAGAGACTTCATTAACACCAGAGAATAGTCACTACCACATTAACTATGTAACTTCATTACACCAGAGAATAGTCACTACCACATTAACTATGTAGACTTCATTACACACCAGAGAATAGTCACTACCATATTAACTATGTAGAGACTTCATTACACCAGAGAATAGTCACTACCACATTAACTATGTAGACTTCATTACACACCAGAGAATAGTCACTACCACATTAACTATGTAGAGACTTCATTACACCAGAGAATAGTCACTACCACATTAACTATGTAGAGACTTCACTACACACCAGAGAATAGTCACTACCACATTAACTATGTAGAGACTTTATTACACACCAGAGAATAGTCACTACCATATTAACTATGTAGAGACTTTATTACACACCAGAGAATAGTCACTACCATATTAACTATGTAGACTTCATTACACACCAGAGAATAGTCACTACCACATTAACTATGTAGACTTCATTACACACCAGAGAATAGTCACTACCACATTAACTATGTAGAGACTTCATTACACACCAGAGAATAGTCACTACCACATTAACTATGTAGAGACTTCACTACACACCAGAGAATAGTCACTACCACATTAACTATGTAGAGACTTCATTACACACCAGAGAATAGTCACTACCACATTATCACCAGAGGGAGGAGGGGGGTACCTGAACGAAGAAGATGAAGTGCTTGAAGGACGTGTTGAGGTGGGCCTCCTCCTGCAGCTGCATCACGGAGTCAAAGTGCTGGTGGTAGATGTGAGCGTAGACGCGGAACAGGCGCTTCAGGATGGTCTTCGCCACCGACATGAAGTTCCTCTTAAAGGGGACACCTTGTGGGGGGGGGGAGAGCTGTGAGTCCCACAACAGACAACTAGAGACACTCTGGAGGAACACGGGGCGTCTGGAGACAGTTGTAGTTTCAAAATGGCCACAAGAAAGAATCAATGGAGCCACGTGGTTTTTCTTCAGATTGCAAACGTCTTTTTTTTTCACGATTTTAAAAGGGAAGTGCAGCACAGACACATCGATCACTCAGAAGGAGCAAGTGCCTGGAGGAGGAGGAGCCTCCTCACGCTGGACGACTCCTCTTTAAGATGGTTTTAGTCCGGACACAAATGTATATTTTTAAGCTTTGCTGTGGAGTTTTTCATGAGGCTCCTTTTTCGCTAAAATGGCGACCAGTTATAAACCATTGGGCCCGTTCACACCTTCCTCCTCCTCCTCCTCCGATGAACCACGGGACGGCGCAGATAAGTATTTGTGTTGGCCGCCACCCAAACTCTGGAGAGGCTCCGCCCCCTACGGCACAAGCCTCTGCTAGTCGTGAGGCTGGAATGTGAAGTCTTTGAGCGGCCGCTTGTGAAGGAGAGAAACTTCTGAATATGAGATATATATATATATATATAATCATTTATTTTATGTAGCGCTTCTCTAAACACCCGAAGTCGCTTTACAGTCCAGAGTCCAGTAGTCATACACACACAGTCGTCCCGGTGGTGGTAAGCTTCATCAGGAGCCACAGCTGCCCTGGGGCAGACTGACGGAAGCGTGGCAGCCAATCAGTGCCTACGGCCCCTCCCCCACCACCAACACTCATTCACATCCATACGAACCGGGGTGAGGCTGCGGTGCATGTCTTTATGATGGTGGGGGAAACCGGAGTAAACCCACGCAGACACGAGGAGAACATGCAAACTCCACACAGAAAGGACCTGGAACGACCGGGATTCGAACCCAGGGCCTTCTTGCTGTGAGGCGACAGCTCTAACCACTGAGCCACCGTGCTGCCCAATATATATATATATGGATAAGCACCTGAGCAAACAGACGATATTTACAAGCGCTTCGCCGCTGACAGCATGTTATTTGGTTTTAAGATGCGTGGCACTTAAATCCCTCCTCACAAAAACAGTGTTTTTTTTCTTATTTGACAGAAGCAGAGGGAAACGCATCGGACTCATCGGGCGCATCGGACTCATCGGGCGCATCGGACTCATCGGACTCATGGGGCGCATCGGACTCGCCGACGCGCCGGACTCATCGGGCGATCGGACTCGCCATCGGGCGCCGGACTCGCATCGGACTCGCCATGGCGCGCCGGACTCGCCATCGGCGCGCCGGACTCGCCAGGCGCGCCGGACTCGCCAGGGCGCATCGGACTCATCGGGCGCATCGGGCGCATCGGACTCATCGGGCGCATCGGACTCATCGGACTCATCGGGCGCATCGGACTCATCGGGCGCATCGGACTCATCGGGCGCATCGGACTCATCGGGCGCATCGGACACATCGTACCGATCGTGGAGGGGAACAGCGTCTCGTCGTCCAGCTGGTCCTGGACCCAGGTCATCAGGTAGTCGATGTACTTGGGGGCGGAGCACTTGATGGGCTTCTTGATGTTGGTCCCGTCCGCCCAGTGGTACTCGTACCTGGAGAGACACCACGACACAGGGGCTGCGTCACACCTCTGGTCCCATGCGGTCCCATGTGGTGCCATGCGGTGCCATGTGGTGCCATAGGGTCCAGCAGCTCTGCCCCCCACCCCCAGTGAACTCACTTGGGCCCGGCGGACATGACGGAGCAGCTCTCCTCGGTGCAGAAGTCGGTGACGGTGCCGTACAGCATGTTGATCTGGTTGAAGAAATCCACGGCTGGAAGAGAAACAACATGATCACATGAAGAAGACACACGCACGCAGGTGAAGGTGCAGTGTGAAGGTGACGGTGAAGGTGACGGTGCAGGTGAAGGTGCAGTCTGTCTGCCAGGAGGCTGCACCTTCAGGTGCCCTCAGGGGGAGGAGCCTTACTGTTGACGGCCACCCACTCGTTCAGGTCCTCGCCCTCGGGCAGTGTGACCGCCAGACGCAGGTTGCCGCTGCCCAGCGTGGCCTCGGCGTGCTTCAGCAGCTCGTACTGGTGGGAGCCCTCCGGGATGTTCTTCTTGGGCTTGAAGGTCTTGGAGGAGCGGTTTCCACTGAGAGGAAGACGAGAGCGTGAGGAGCCTCGACAAGTCTGGATCTTTAATACGAGTACAAACAGCTCCTGAAGCAGCCGGGCTCTTGCTGCTGGGAGGAAACGGACCGGACCAGAACCGCCCTCTCTGGGTGCCATGAGGTCACCGGGAGCTGCTAGGTTCCTCTCGCTGGCCCATAAACAAAGTCCTCTAACTACAACACATTCTCCTTTGATTGGAGAAGATTAAAAAATCTGTAAGAAAATCTTAGATAATTGCATGGAAATGTTAATTCTATAGGGGTCATACATATGCTCTTCTGATCAACTCAGATCCTCTTGGGATCCGATGAGTCTCTGGACATTAAACAGATTTGGTAAATGTGTTATTGTTATGGGCTTTGATGAGTTAACCTCTTGTTTAACCCGATCTCCTCCCAGCGGCCAACAACTAAAACAATTCAATTCAATTCAGTTTATTTGTATAGCCCAATTTCACAAATTACAAATTTGTCTCAGAGTGCTTTACAATCTGTACACATAGACATCCCTGCCCCAAAACCTCACATCGGACCAGGAAAAACTCCCAAATAACCCTTCAGGGGAAAAAAGGGAAGAAACCTGCAGGAGAGCAACAGAGGAGGATCTCTCTCCTAGGATGGACAGATGCAATAGATGTAATGTGTACAGAAGGACAGATTTAGAGTTAAAATACATTCAATGAATATGACAGAGTGTATGAATAGTTCATAGTAGGCATATTCCACGATGGAGACCTCCACGATCCATCAGGCAGATGGCGGTGGGGAGGAGGAGTGGGCGGAGTCTCAACAGTGGGCGGAGTCTCAACAGGACAGTGGCGTAGTCAGGAGCAGGAATTCCACGACCCAGACCTCGATGATCCATCAGCAGATAGGATCTATGCCGTCTCATAGGGTCCGATGACCCCATGAGACGTGAAGTCACAAGGACTCCGGGGAGAGCGCATGTGTTGTGTTCACCCCACGTCATTATGTCATTACATGTCATGACATGTCATTATTAGGGATGCACCGATCTGATCGGCGCCGATCCATATCGGCCGATATTCCCATTAACGGTTTTGATCGGCGTTCTAAAAACGGCCGATCAGATGACGTAACATCTGCGAGAACTATCAGACGTTTCAATCGCGGCGCGCATAGCGGAGCGATGGCCCGGCGAGGGCCGCAGAGGTCAGAGGTCAGAGGGGATCCTCACCACCCAGCGGCGTCCCCGTCCCCCGAGTTGAATCTCTGGGTCGACTCAGCCGACTCACATGTCTGCCCCTAGAGATGCTCACGCTAAACACATTTCATCGGGAGCTAAGAGGGGTTTGATAACGTTAGCGGAAGGATTTAAGTGACAACTTCCGGTTTTGCAAAGTTAGCAGAAAGAACCACGTGAAACAACATCCGTTTTTCAAAATAAGATGTCGACAAATCATATACTAACATATAAAAGTAAACAATGAACTAATTTTGTATCTTTAGAGATCGTTTCTGAGATTTAGCTTAAATTATGCCAACATTAAAACATTTTACTGGACCAAGGAAGAGTTTATAAAAATAAGTCAGACTTTTGTACGTTAAACAAAGTCCTGTAAATAGATTTCCCCAAGAGTTCCAGGAAATGAATGATGCAGATGTGTTCCATACATATCTGAAATCCCCATCACTGGCAATCAATCAATTTTAATGTATCAATTAGGACATTTTTCAAAGTAAAAGTCCTAAATGTTTAAAGAAATCTGTAATTTCTTTAATGTTTGAGGTGCTTTATATATGTATTTCCTCATAGTCCTCATAGCAATAATGCTACACAATAAATAGAATGCTTCAATCGACAACGTGATCGGTATTATTGGATCGGCAGATACTGATTTCAGTGATCGGTGATCGGCACCAAAAACCTGATCGGTGCATCTCTAGTCATTATGTCATTACATGTCACGGTCACGTGGTGCTTGTGTTCGGCTACTAAAACAACCCGTGAGAGGGAGGACGTGTAATGACACGTCATGACACGTCATTACATGTCATTACACGTCCTCCCTCTCGCCGAACACAAGCACCACGTGACCGGAGGGTCGCAGATCGATGTCCCAGCTGATCAACTCGTTTAACAAAGTGTTTCACTGCCAGTAAATACCCAGGCCCATTGCCAAGCCCCGTTAAAGTAACATTATGTAACAATTGTACCTTAAAATAACAGCTTGAAAAAAATTGTGCCGCTACAATGACTTTTAATATGGCGATTTGCGTCTCCGCCATCGGGGGTCTGTGGGGAAATAACTCCGCCATGTAGGATTCTGGAGCCGCCCGCTCCGGGGCGGATGTACTTCGACCTGCTTTCTGGCAGTGATTACGCAATGTCATATAATGCCACTCCACGCTCGCAGCTCCAGGATAAGGGGAGCTTTTTTATGTCGCTTTTTGGTGTTGTCAACAATATTGTATTCAATCACACTACTCCACATTCAAACATTTAGAAAACAACGTATATAGGCTGAAAACGCGATCGGTATTTCATCTAAACTAAATGTTGTCATTCTTTTGGTTATGTTGTTTCATTCGCCCTGAGCAACTCAATCAAGGGGAAAAGGTACAATACGCTAAAAAAAAAGAGAATGGGCGGATCTGTGAGTTCTGGTGTTAACTCTCTCTGCTCAAATGGTCGTAAAAGAAAAACACAGTCGATATGCGGAAACCCAAATGTTATTATATTAAATCAAATTCAATGCATCTGCAAGCCCCCAAAATGAACACATACACTACCAACAATCAAACCCACTCAAAACGAAGTATAATCCCCGAATCCCGACAGTCCCCAAAGTCTTTGCAGTCCCCCAAAACAAAAGTAAACTAGAATGGGCACTCGGTAGAGCGCATACCTTCGCATATCACAAGATTGGGCATTGAATTATGAACATGTTGGCATTAGTTGCATGCCAATTGGATATAAATTGACCGCGCTATGGTAAAAAGAAGATTTTGACCTTGACCAGTGACCCGATTGATCCCAAAATCTAATCAAATGGTCCCCGGATAATAACCAATCATCCCACGAAATTTCATGCGATTCGGTTTAAAACTTTTTGTGTTATGCTAATAACACGCATACGATCAAAACATAACCTTCCGCATTTTCAATGCGAAGGTAATGACTGCACTCACAACCCCCCTCCCCCCAAAAGCCGGCAAACAGCTGACCGACCAGGCGGAAACGTGGCGAGGCGCCGCGTTCACTCCCCGCGCTGCTTCACCCTGGTCCGGTCGGTGCTGGCCCAGTTCAGTGTTCCTGCGCAGTCTTTGTTTAGTGATCCCGCCCGTTGGTATGAATCCAAAATAGAAACAGTCGCCGGATTGCTTCTACCGGGCTGCATCTATCGTAACTGGGTATTTACGACACTGAAGTAAACGTTAAATACCTCAAAAACTGAAGGGGGCGCTAAAGGGAAAAAACTACATAATGGGGCTTTAACCTCTGATCTGGGGTCAGTATAATACAACTTAAAGAACCAATAATCTAATGTCGATGCGCGACGTTAATTATCCTTACTTTTTTTTTTCAAGATATCGCTGTAAAATATTCAAGTGAGTCCAGCAAGTAGTCGCATCCCTTCCAACTGCTTTCGCTAGTGACGCTAGCTTTAGCTGCGTTAAAGCCAACTGACATTAAAACGTTAGAACCCGAACACAGAGCTGACATGGCGCCGGAAACATAGATGCAAGCCCCGGGGAAAGAAACGCTACTCACAACAGAAAGCTCATGTTTCCTGGAGCAGAAGAAGCGGACCTCCTCTCGGTGAGCAGCTAGCGGGCAGCGCGGAGCGGCGGCTCGGTCCGCTCGACGGACTCTCCGGTCTCACACGTCCGCGCTGCTTTTAGGGCTCTTTTCTCCTCGAGAAGAATCCGAAATATCGCAGTGTGTCGGGAGAGACTACCGGCATCGACGCGTTAAAGTAAAGAGCCCTGAACGGCCGGTGGAGCTGCTCGGTGCGGGGAGCGGCGGCAGCAGACTGGAGGCGGCGCGGACTTCTTCTCTTCGCGGGGCGGATCGGACGCGTTTCTGCGGTGCTGCCCCCTAGCGGATGAACGGTATCAGCGCGGCAATTTGATAGATTGATTTAACACAATATTGTGCAGTCGAGGAATCTGCTAACTTTGCCGTGCACAATGTATTTTGTGCTAAATATTTTTAATGTTTTATTTTGTATAATTTATTGTATCCCTTTTTTTATTATATAATTTTAATTTCCATTTAAAATATTTTGTATTCATATAGTTTATTTTTAAAATCTTTTTTGAATTTAAATTGTATTTTGTATCATTTGTATTATTTATGTTTTTTGTAATTCAAAATTTCTAATATTTTATTTTAATTTGAGCATCAATTTGAATTTTGAATATTTCATATTCATCTAATTTTTTTTTCGTTTTTTTGCAGTGTATTTTATTTTGTATTTTTTGTATTACTTATGTTTTTTTTGTAATGCATATTTTAGTTCAAGTGGATTCATATTTTCTACCAATAAAGACATAGAACCAGACTTAATGGACTACAGGAAGCGGAGAGGAGAGCACACCCCCATCTCCATAGACGGAGTTGCAGTAGAGAGGGTCAGCAGCTTCAAGTTCCTCGGCGTGCACATCTCCGAGGACCTCACATGGACCACGCACACCACTCACGTGGTGAAAAGGGCCCAACAACGCCTGTATTTCCTTAGGCGACTGAGGAAATTCAACATGGCCCCCCGCATCCTCAGAACATTCTACACCAGTACCATCGAGAGTGTTCTGACAGGTTGCATCACCGTCTGGTACGGAACTGCACCGCCCTGGGCGTAGGGCACTACAGAGGGTGGTGCGGTCGGCACAGTACATCGTTGGAGGTGAGCTTCCCTCCATCCTGGACATATACACCAAGCGGTGCGTGGCCAGGGCCAAACGGATGATGAAAGACAATAACCACTCCGGCCACAAACTGTTCACCCTTCTACCGTCAGGCAGGCGATACCGCAGTATCAAGTGCCGCACAAACAGACTGAGGGACAGCTTCTTCAGTCAGGCCATCAGGCTGCTGAACAAGGACTGAGACCCTCATTAACACTACACACCAGAACATATTCTGTGAATATCTATGGCCATGGTGTATATTTTATTACATTGTTTATATATATATATATTGTATATATATATTGTATGTATACACATATATATATATATATATTGTCTCAGAAAAGTGTATATTTTATTACATTGTTTTATATATATATATTGTCAGGATGTATATTCTATTACATTGTTTTATATATATATATTGTTAATACTTTCTTCTTTTTTTTGTGGATATTGTATAGTTTATTCCCATTCTTATTCTTTTTTTAGTCTGCTACTGCTGTCGGGTGTTTTTGCACATAAGAATTTCACAAACCGATTATACTTGTATAAAAGGGGATGTGACAATAAAAACTTGAAACTTGAAACTTGAATGTACACATCCTCTTGACTAGAGATGCCTTCTATGGACTTACTGGCTCAAGAGATTTCCCTGCAGGAGGCCCCAGAAGTAATAAGAGGCCTTAGATCCGGTCGGGCCCCTGGAGAATACGGCTACCGGTCTGATTTTTATTAAAGAATTCAGTGATATTGTTCCTCAACTATTTGAAAGCCCTACTGGCTGCAAGAATGACAAAAAAGACAAGAATGACAAAAAGCTTGTTCACAATAATCCACAAAAGAGGAAGATTTCCCCATTGCTGTGGACTATAGACCCTTTTTAGCGACCTGAACAGCGTACTTCACACCCATGGAGTATCTTTGGCTTCAGATAACCGGAGAAGGCTTCTGAAGAAACACGGAGAACCCGCAGGGAAAACTCACCGTAATGTTTTTAAAATATTGGTGGTGAAATGACACCGTTGCATCAGTCAATAATCAATCAAAAAGAAGAGTTATCTACTGGTTTTAGAGAATTGATCCAAGGCAGGATTTTCGTATCCAACCTTTAAATGCGGCACACGCTAAAGCTTCTCTCCCTAAATTCCACAAAAGGAAAGTTCTCGGTCGATAGATAGAGATAGATACAAACTTTCAAACTTTTTAAAGTAGAGCTGAGGTTTTCTCCACCACACATTTTTTTTGGGGAATAACAATTTCAGTTATTCAGCAGTCTGAGAGATTATTCATAATCTCCGGCTGCAAAGGAGACATTCAGTCTGCACCCTGAGGTTATAAAAAGTCATGAAAAACCTCTTATATGTATATCATATATAACTCCCAGAATATTAGAAATACTGAGGTCTTACTGGGCCGACCCAGATAAGACTTTATGGCCATCATCCAAACTTTGCAAGAGTCCACAAGTATTTTAAAAGAAAGATCAAAAGTGTATTTGTATGCATTTACTCATGTTTAAAAATGAAACACGTTTTTCTGTTTAAAACAACAACTTGCAACACAAAAACACAGCATAGTTCTGTATTTGCAAAATGAAAACGCCCCTTTAATTGCACAGTTACAACTTCTCCTCAGGTACACTTAAATGGATGGAATCATATTGCTCAACAGGTCACAGTCTGTCCAAATTCAAAAACATCAACCCGCTGCCCTCCGCTTGTCCACAGGTGTCCCACAAGGATCTGTCCTGGGCCCATTATTATTTTCCTTATATATTAATGATCTGCCATCAGTTTGTCCTCATTCCAACATTCAAATGTATGCTGATGACACCGTCATTTATTTGCATGGCAGCAATGTTGTTTACAACTCAATATATCCAAAACTGTGTTAATTTTTTTTTACCAAAAGAAACTGATAGTGTAGAACCGGATGTTGTTGTATCTGGGGAGAGGCTAAAGGTTGTATCTGAATACAAGTACCTGGGAGTACTTTTTGATTCTAATTTGTCTTTCAAATCACAGGTGAAAAAAGTTTGTAATCGGGTAAAATTCAATCTATCCAATTTCCGATTCTCGCGCAATTCCATGTCAACAGAGGCTAAAACATTCATGCATTCAATGGTTATTTCCCACATCACCTGTTGAACAACCTGGTCACATGCTAGTGCCACGACGCTCAAACCATGACAGTCATTATACAAGCGGACGCTCAAAACTCTTGATAAAAAAAAAAGTTCTGTCACATCATTGTCCTATTCTAAAAAAATACAACTTGCTTAGTTGGGATAACTTGATTAAATATGTGCACGTCTGTCTGATATACATATACAAAATCATACATGGATGGACCTCTCCTCCTCTCAAACAATTTGTCACCACACAAACTGGATATCGGCTCACAAGAGGTGCAGCGAGAGGCGATTGTATCGTCCCTCTCAGGAAAAGTGCTTTCAGTCATGCTGCTTTCTCAGTACAAGCAGCAGTTCACTGGAACTGCATTCCAGGATCTATCAGAGAGCTACAATCATTCAACTCTTTTAAAGCGGAAACAAAGAAATGGTTCATTACTACCCAGCTCTGTCAGCACTAGACTGTCACGGCTCCTCCATCTGCCCAGGTTGGACTTTCACTTTGTCTGTCAGTTGTTGTCTGTCTGTCTGTTGTTGTCTGTCTGTCTGTTGTTGTCTGTCAGTTGTTGTCTGTCTGTCTGTTGTTGTCTGTCTGTCTGTCAGTTGTTGTCTGTCTGTCTGTTGTTGTCTGTCTGTCAGTTGTTGTCTATCTGTCAGTTGTTGTCTGTCTGTCAGTTGTTGTCTGTCTGTCAGTTGTTGTCTGTCTGTCTGTCAGTTGTTGTCTATCTGTCAGTTGTTGTCTGTCTGTTGTCCGGTCTCTGTATGTCTTGACTTGCTGGTCGGCCGTTTACTCCACCTGTCTTCTCTTGTCGTTCACCTGTTTGCAGTTATATATCACATTTAGTCTGTAAGCTTTTACGTTGTATCTCTGACATTATGTTTTTATTCTGTCCATTTTAACATTGTTCACCCTTATTTTATTTACTTTATCTGTAGATTGTATCTGTAATCTTATGTTTTTAGGTTTGTTCTTAACATCAGCAACATGAATGAATGAATGAATGAATGAATGAATGATCTTTATTTGTCATTGTGCAAAGGAACAACGAAATTTAGATGCAATCCCAAGGTGCTAATAGGACAATATAAGAACAACAAGACAATATAAACAAGACAATATAAAAAAAAGAATGAAAATAAAATAAACAGATGAAAAATAGCCTCTTGGCTAACTCTGGCACATTTACTGCAATGTTTTTATCAATGTGCACTGTCCCTTATTAAATAAACCATAAAAAATAAAAAATAAAAGTCATTATACACCCCCCGAAATGTCCAGGAACACTTTGCTCTTGCGCTGCAGGCCACATGTGGCGGTCTTGAAGAGGTCCTAGTGGTCCTGCTAGTGGTGCCTCAACGGGCCGGTCGGTGTACTGAGGCTCTGGATGATGTCACTGCAGTCAGGACCCGAGTGGAGACTCAGTCTGTAATAAAGCGGGTCAGAGGTCATGTTGTGAGAGGCTTGTGATGGGCATGTGGTATCTTATGCCCTCTACTGTGGAAACACTCTCTTTCAGCTTCTCAGTAGCTGTACAGCTATCTTTAGTTTGTGTATTATTATTTGTTTTAAACATTCAAATTTCAAGTAAAGTCATTGTAAATGAAGATAATGAGCGATGAATTGAGTTAATTTAATACTTTTGTATTGTTTATTTGTATCACGTAGTCATTACCTCCACAACAAATACTATTCCTGTGATCCGTATGAAGATATAGTCTATTCAAAAATATGTTTTACATTAACTCGATGGAAAATAAATAAAATAGTTACAAAATCACCATTACAGCTTATATTACTTGTATGAATCTATTAACTAATAATCAGAGCTACTAATGTGCAATAAACACAGTTATGTCTCTTTGTTTGTACCGGCAACAAATAACATTATTATTACAGTGATATTTCACAATATAACACAGTATTCAGACTTTTATTGTGAAAGGGCTGCAAGGCGCGGCCATCACAGCCGTGATTACCGCAAACCAGAGCCTTTCAGAATAAGAGTCACGTCACTTCCGTTCATTTCAACGGACCATTTGTATCGGACGTAGCCTGTCTTTGTAACGCTCTGGGAGTACACACCCCAGGCTGTGGGGGCAGTAGAGCGCCCCATATTACAGAGAAGAAGAAGCGTTTCCGGTAGGGTCAAAGTTCACAAAGCTAGCCGGTGACAACAACCAGCTAGTATAGTAGCTAGTATCGCCCCGAAAAGACAATTTCCCTGTCGACATGGAAGTAAATCAAGCGAAACAGGAACACCTGCTCGCATTAAAAGGTACTTAATGTCGTCGCGATAGATTTAATTACCTGAGTCCAGGTGAGGGTTTGGTGGAACCGGCGCGTTATTCAGTCCCTGTTGTCATGTGTTGTGGCTTCTAGCTGCTAAGAGCTAAGACGAGATGAACGTTCCCGAGGCAGAGGCAGGTTGAGCTTGAGATCAAACAGCATGTTCTTGCTATTCAACCTCCACAGACGAGATTGAATGACGCTGTTATTATAGCAATAACTATACCATAGAGCCAGCTAGCCTGTTCGCCACATTAGCATACATATCGTTTTACGAATTAGAGAATTAAACTCACTACCGTTGTTATGTATTTGTTCTTTTCCTGTGAAGTGGTTCACAGCTGTTTCTCGCTCTGTGTCGGTCACACGCGTCCCTGTGGCCCGGACAGGTTGCCTAGCAACACGTGTTGGTTATATACACGCTGCAGAGCTTCCTGCTTGAGGGGATGATCCGACTCACCTGGCCGCCGTGTTGGGAGATGACGTCAGGCTCATTCCCAACATCAAATGCCCAGAGCGTTGTTCTTCCTCTCAGAGAGGTGTTCCTCCTCCTCTCAGAGAGGTGTTCCTCCTCCTCTCAGAGAGGTGTTCCTCCTCCTCTCAGAGAGTTGTTCCTCTTCCTCTCAGAGAGGTGTTCCTCCTCCTCTCAGAGTTGTTCCTCCTCCTCTCAGAGAGGTGTTCCTCCTCCTCTCAGAGAGGTGTTCCTCCTCCTCTCAGAGAGGTGTTCCTCCTCCTCTCAGAGAGGTGTTCCTCCTCCTCTCAGAGAGGTGTTCCTCCTCCTCTCAGAGAGGTGTTCCTCTTCCTCTCAGAGAGGTGTTGTTCTTCCTCTCAGAGAGGTGTTCCTCTTCCTCTCAGAGAGGTGTTCCTCCTCCTCTCAGAGAGGTGTTCCTCTTCCTCTCAGAGAGGTGTTCCTCCTCCTCTCAGAGAGGTGTTCCTCCTCCTCTCAGAGAGGTGTTCTTCCTCTCAGAGAGTTGTTCCTCCTCCTCTCAGAGAGTTGTTCCTCCTCTCAGAGAGGTGTTCCTCCTCTCAGAGAGGTGTTCCTCCTCCTCTCAGAGAGGTGTTCCTCCTCTCAGAGAGTTGTTCCTCCTCCTCTCAGAGAGGTGTTCCTCCTCTCAGAGAGGTGTTCCTCCTCCTCTCAGAGAGTTGTTCCTCCTCCTCTCAGAGAGGTGTTCCTCTTCCTCTCTGAGTTGTTCTTCCTCTCAGAGTTGTTCCTCTTCCTCTCAGAGAGGTGTTCTTCCTCTCAGAGATGTTCCTCTTCCTCTCAGAGAGTTGTTCCTCTTCCTCTCAGAGTTGTTCCTCTTCCTCTCAGAGAGGTGTTCCTCCTCTCAGAGAGTTGTTCCTCCTCTCAGAGAGGTGTTCCTCCTCTCAGAGAGGTGTTCCTCTTCCTCTCTGAGTTGTTCTTCCTCTCAGAGTTGTTCCTCTTCCTCTCAGAGAGGTGTTCCTCTTCCTCTCAGAGTTGTTCCTCTTCCTCTCAGAGAGGTGTTCCTCCTCTCAGAGAGTTATTCCTCTTCCTCTCAGAGAGGTTTTCCTCCTCTCAGAGAGTTGTTCCTCTTCCTCTGAGAGAGTTGTTCTTCCTCTCAGAGAGATGTTCCTCTTCCTCTCAGAGAGTTGTTCTTCCCCTCAGAGAGTTGTTCCTCTTCCTCAGAGAGGTGTTCTTCCCCTCAGAGAGTTGTTCCTCTTCCTCAGAGAGGTGTTCTTCCTCTCAGAGAGTTGTTCCTCTTCCTCTCTGAGAGTTGTTCTTCCTCTCAGAGAGTTGTTCCTCTTCCTCTCAGAGAGTTGTTCTTCCTCTGAGAGGTGTTCCTCCTCTCAGAGTTGTTCTTCCTCTCTGAGAGGTGTTCCTCCTCTCAGAGAGTTGTTCCTCTTCCTCTCAGAGAGGTGTTCTTCCTCTGAGAGTTGTTCTTCCCCTCAGAGAGTTGTTCCTCTTCCTCTCTGAGAGTTGTTCTTCCTCCTCTCAGAGAGTTGTTCCTCTTCCTCTCAGAGAGTTGTTCCTCTCTGAGAGTTGTTCCTCCTCTGAGAGAGTTGTTCCTCTTCCTCTCAGAGAGGTGTTCCTCTTCCTCTCAGAGAGTTGTTCTTCCTCTGAGAGTTGTTCTTCCTCTCAGAGTTGTTCCTCTTCCTCAGAGAGGTGTTCTTCCTCTCAGAGAGTTGTTCCTCTTCCTCTCTGAGAGTTGTTCTTCCTCTCAGAGAGTTGTTCCTCTTCCTCTCAGAGATGTTCCTCTTCCTCTCAGAGAGTTGTTCCTCTTCCTCTCAGAGAGTTGTTCCTCTTCCTCTCAGAGAGTTGTTCTTCCTCTGAGAGGTGTTCCTCCTCTCAGAGTTGTTCTTCCTCTCTGAGAGGTGTTCCTCCTCTCAGAGAGTTGTTCCTCTTCCTCTCAGAGAGGTGTTCCTCTTCCTCACAGAGAGTTGTTCCTCCTCTCAGAGGAAGTTTAAAACATGAACTCCCCTGAGGGATGAGTCAAGTGTCTGTGACTCGTAATGTTCACACTTTCCAGGCTGTGTTGAGGGATTTTATATATAAATACATGTTGATTAAATAACTAGTGTAATGATAAGGCCTGAACTGAGGGACACGAGGTGTTGTTGTTTATGGAGACAACAAGAGTCTGTTTGACCTCGAGTGACGAACTGCAGGTCCTCGTGTGTTATGTTATGTATGTTATGTATGTTATATATGTTATATATGTTATGTATGTTATATGGGTTATGTATGTCATGTATGTTTTATATGTCATATGTTATATATGTTTTATGTTATATATGTTTTATATGTCATGTATGTTTTATATGTTATGTATGTTTTATATGTTATGTATGTTATGTATGTTTTGTATGTCATGTATGTTTTATGTCATGTATGTTTTATATGTTTTATGTTATATATGTTTTATATGTCATGTATGTTTTATATGTTATGTATGTTTTATATGTTATGTATGTTTTATATGTTATGTATGTTTTATATGTTATATATAGTTGTATCTGTTGCTTGAGGGACTCATGAGTCTGGAGTGAAATACATATATTTAGATTTTAGATTAAATTGAAACGCAACACTATGAATGCATTTCAGCCACAGACCTCCTGCTGTGGTGTCTCTCTGTCTCTCTGTCTGTGTGTCCTGTCTCTGTCTGTGTGTCCTGTCTCTGTCTGTGTGTCCTGTCTCTCTGTCTGTGTGTCCTGTCTCTCTGTCTGTGTGTCCTGTCTCTCTGTCTGTGTGTCCTGTCTCTGTCTGTGTGTCCTGTCTCTGTCTGTGTGTCCTGTCTCTATCTCTGTCTGTGTGTCCTGTCTCTCTGTCTGTGTGTCCTGTCTCTATCTCTGTCTGTGTGTCCTCTCTCTGTCTGTGTGTCCTGTCTCTGTCTGTGTGTCCTGTCTCTCTGTCTGTGTGTCCTGTCTCTCTGTCTGTGTGTCCTGTCTCTCTGTCTGTGTGTCCTGTCTCTCTGTCTGTGTGTCCTGTCTCTCTGTCTGTGTGTCCTGTCTCTCTGTCTGTGTGTCCTGTCTCTCTGTCTGTGTGTCCTGTCTCTCTGTCTGTGTGTCCTGTCTCTGTCTCTCTGTCTGTGTGTCCTGTCTCTGTCTGTGTGTCCTGTCTCTGTCTGTCCTGTCTCTGTCTCTCTGTCTGTGTGTCCTGTCTCTCTGTCTGTGTGTCCTGTCTCTCTGTCTGTGTGTCCTGTCTCTGTCTCTCTGTCTGTGTGTCCTGTCTCTGTCTCTCTGTCTGTGTGTCCTGTCTCTGTCTCTGTCTGTGTGTCCTGTCTCTCTGTCTGTGTGTCCTGTCTCTGTCTGTGTGTCCTGTCTCTGTCTGTGTGTCCTGTCTCTGTCTATCTGTCTGTGTGTCCTGTCTCTGTCTGTGTGTCCTGTCTCTCTGTCTGTGTGTCCTGTCTCTGTCTGTGTGTCCTGTCTCTGTCTCTCTGTCTGTGTGTCCTGTCTCTGTCTCTGTCTGTGTGTCCTGTCTCTGTCTCTCTGTCTGTGTGTCCTGTCTCTGTCTCTGTCTGTGTGTCCTGTCTCTCTGTCTGTGTGTCCTGTCCTGTCTCTGTCTGTGTGTCCTGTCTCTCTGTCTGTGTGTCCTGTCTCTGTCTCTCTGTCTGTGTGTCCTGTCTCTGTCTCTGTGTCCTGTCTCTGTCTCTCTGTCTCTGTGTCCTGTCTCTGTCTGTGTGTCCTGTCTCTGTCTGTGTGTCCTGTCTCTGTCTCTCTGTATGTGTGTCCTGTCTCTGTCTCTCTGTCTGTGTGTCCTGTCTCTGTCTCTGTCTGTGTGTCCTGTCTCTGTCTCTCTGTATGTGTGTCCTGTCTCTGTCTCTCTGTATGTGTGTCCTGTCTCTGTCTGTGTGTCCTGTCTCTGTCTCTCTGTCTGTGTGTCCTGTCTCTGTCTCTCTGTATGTGTGTCCTGTCTCTGTCTGTGTGTCCTGTCTCTGTCTCTCTGTCTGTGTGTCCTGTCTCTGACCTCTGCCCTCTGCTTCACAGTGATGCGGTTGACCAAGCCGACGCTCTTCACCAACATGCCCGTGACGTGTGAGGACCGAGACCTGCCAGGTGAGAGACGGCGTGCGTTCACACACACCTGTGGCAGAGAGGATGGAGAGACCAGCGTTATTACGGCTGTCTGCAGGCTCACCGCCAGCACGCACCACTAGGGGGCGCCTCGGCTCACGGCTCAGTGTCGCTCTCTGTCATTGAAGCTGTGGAGGCGGCTCCACCGGTTTAGATGATGTCAGTTTGTTTGTCACAAAGAGGAAAGAAACATGAGCAAAACAACCTGCTGCTCTTTGTTCTGAGAGATTCAAAAAGACAAATACATCTATTTTTGGAAGCTTCCAGTTCAATTGCAGCCGTGACTGACTCAGAGGCCGGCAGCCGTCCTCAGGACGCAGAAGAGAGGTTATAACAACAGTTCATAAGCATGAGCACAAAAGAGATCAGAGAGAGGTTATAACAACAGTTCATAAGCATGAGCGCAACAGAGAGCTGAGAGGTTATAACAACAGTTCATAAGCATGAGCACTACAGAGAGCAGAGGTTATAACAACAGTTCATAAGCATGAGCACTACAGAGAGCAGAGAGGTTATAGCAACAGTTCATAAGCATGAGCACTACAGAGAGCAGAGAGGTTATAACAACAGTTCATAAGCATGAGCACAACAGAGAGCTGAGAGGTTATAACAACAGTTCATAAGCATGAGCACTACAGAGAGCAGAGAGGTTATAACAACAGTTCATAAGCATGAGCACAACAGAGAGCAGAGAGGTTATAACAACAGTTCATAAGCATGAGCACTACAGAGAGCAGAGAGGTTATAACAACAGTTCATAAGCATGAGCACTACAGAGAGCAGAGAGGTTATAACAACAGTTCATAAGCATGAGCACAACAGAGCAGAGAGGTTATAACAACAGTTCATAAGCATGAGCACAACAGAGAGCAGAGAGGTTATAACAACAGTTCATAAGCATGAGCACTACAGAGAGCAGAGAGGTTATAACAACAGTTCATAAGCATGAGCACAACAGAGAGGTTATAACAACAGTTCATAAGCATGAGCACAACAGAGAGGCTATAACAACAGTTCATAAGCATGAGCACAACAGAGAGCTGAGAGGTTATAACAACAGTTCATAAGCATGAGCACAACAGAGAGCTGAGAGGTTATAACAACAGTTCATAAGCATGAGCACAACAGAGAGGTTATAACAACAGTTCATAAGCATGAGCACAACAGAGAGGTTATAACAACAGTTCATAAGCATGAGCACAACAGAGAGCAGAGGTTATAACAACAGTTCATAAGCATGAGCACAACAGAGCTGAGAGGTTATAACAACAGTTCATAAGCATGAGCACTACAGAGAGCAGAGAGGTTATAACAACAGTTCATAAGCATGAGCACAACAGAGAGCTAAGAGGTTATAACAACAGTTCATAAGCATGAGCACAACAGAGAGCTGAGAGGTTATAACAACAGTTCATAAGCATGAGCACAACAGAGAGCAGAGAGGTTATAACAACAGTTCATAAGCATGAGCACAGAGAGAGGTTATAACAACAGTTCATAAGCATGAGCACAACAGAGAGCTGAGAGGTTATAACAACAGTTCATAAGCATGAGCACAACAGAGAGCAGAGAGGTTATAACAACAGTTCATAAGCATGAGCACAACAGAGAGCTGAGAGGTTATAACAACAGTTCATAAGCATGAGCACAACAGAGAGCTGAGAGGTTATAACAACAGTTCATAAGCATGAGCACAACAGAGAGCTAAGAGGTTATAACAACAGTTCATAAGCATGAGCACAACAGAGAGCAGAGAGGTTATAACAACAGTTCATAAGCATGAGCACAACAGAGAGCAGAGAGGTTATAACAACAGTTAATAAGCATGAGCACAACAGAGAGCTGAGAGGTTATAACAACAGTTCATAAGCATGAGCACAACAGAGAGCAGAGAGGTTATAACAACAGTTCATAAGCATGAGCACTACAGAGAGCAGAGAGGTTATAACAACAGTTCATAAGCATGAGCACAACAGAGAGGTTATAACAACAGTTCATAAGCATGAGCACAACAGAGAGAGGTTATAACAACAGTTCATAAGCATGAGCACAACAGAGAGCTGAGAGGTTATAACAGTTCATAAGCATGAGCACAACAGAGAGCAGAGAGGTTATAACAACAGTTCATAAGCATGAGCACAACAGAGAGCAGAGAGGTTATAACAACAGTTCATAAGCATGAGCACAACAGAGAGCAGAGAGAGGTTATAACAACAGTTCATAAGCATGAGCACTACAGAGAGCAGAGAGGTTATAACAACAGTTCATAAGCATGAGCACAACAGAGAGCTGAGAGGTTATAACAACAGTTCATAAGCATGAGCACAACAGAGAGCAGAGGTTATAACAACAGTTCATAAGCATGAGCACAACAGAGAGGTTATAACAACAGTTCATAAGCATGAGCACAGAGAGAGGTTATAACAACAGTTCATAAGCATGAGCACTACAGAGAGCAGAGAGGTTATAACAACAGTTCATAAGCATGAGCACTACAGAGAGCAGAGAGGTTATAACAACAGTTCATAAGCATGAGCACAACAGAGAGCTGAGAGGCTATAACAACAGTTAATAAGCATGAGCACAACAGAGAGCTGAGAGGTTATAACAACAGTTCATAAGCATGAGCACAACAGAGAGCTGAGAGGTTATAACAACAGTTCATAAGCATGAGCACAACAGAGAGGTTATAACAACAGTTCATAAGCATGAGCACAACAGAGAGAGGTTATAACAACAGTTCATAAGCAAGAGCACAACAGAGAGCAGAGAGAGGTTATAACAACAGTTCATAAGCATGAGCACAACAGAGAGCTGAGAGGTTATAACAACAGTTCATAAGCATGAGCACAACAGAGAGCTGAGAGGTTATAACAACAGTTCATAAGCATGAGCACAACAGAGAGCTAAGAGGTTATAACAACAGTTCATAAGCATGAGCACAACAGAGAGCTGAGAGGTTATAACAACAGTTCATAAGCATGAGCACAACAGAGAGCAGAGAGGTTATAACAACAGTTCATAAGCATGAGCACAACAGAGGTTATAACAACAGTTCATAAGCATGAGCACAACAGAGAGCTGAGAGGTTATAACAACAGTTCATAAGCATGAGCACAACAGAGAGCAGAGAGGTTATAACAACAGTTCATAAGCATGAGCACAACAGAGAGCTGAGAGGTTATAACAACAGTTCATAAGCATGAGCACAACAGAGAGCTGAGAGGTTATAACAACAGTTCATAAGCATGAGCACAACAGAGAGGTTATAACAACAGTTCATAAGCATGAGCACAACAGAGAGCTGAGAGGTTATAACAACAGTTCATAAGCATGAGCACAACAGAGAGCAGAGAGGTTATAACAACAGTTCATAAGCATGAGCACAACAGAGAGCAGAGAGAGGTTATAACAACAGTTCATAAGCATGAGCACAACAGAGAGCAGAGAGGTTATAACAACAGTTCATAAGCATGAGCACAACAGAGCTGAGAGGTTATAACAACAGTTCATAAGCATGAGCACAACAGAGAGGTTATAACAACAGTTCATAAGCATGAGCACAACAGAGAGGTTATAACAACAGTTCATAAGCATGAGCACAACAGAGAGCTGAGAGGTTATAACAACAGTTCATAAGCATGAGCACAACAGAGAGCAGAGAGGTTATAACAACAGTTCATAAGCATGAGCACAACAGAGAGCAGAGAGGTTATAACAACAGTTCATAAGCATGAGCACTACAGAGAGCAGAGAGGTTATAACAACAGTTCATAAGCATGAGCACAACAGAGAGCTGAGAGGTTATAACAACAGTTCATAAGCATGAGCACAACAGAGAGCAGAGAGGTTATAACAACAGTTCATAAGCATGAGCACAGAGAGAGGTTATAACAACAGTTCATAAGCATGAGCACAGAGAGAGGTTATAACAACAGTTCATAAGCATGAGCACTACAGAGAGCAGAGAGGTTATAACAACAGTTCATAAGCATGAGCACAGAGAGGTTATAACAACAGTTCATAAGCATGAGCACAACAGAGAGCTGAGAGGCTATAACAACAGTTCATAAGCATGAGCACAACAGAGAGCTGAGAGGTTATAACAACAGTTCATAAGCATGAGCACAACAGAGAGCTGAGAGGTTATAACAACAGTTCATAAGCATGAGCACAACAGAGAGGTTATAACAACAGTTCATAAGCATGAGCACAACAGAGAGGTTATAACAACAGTTCATAAGCATGAGCACAACAGAGAGCAGAGAGAGGTTATAACAACAGTTCATAAGCATGAGCACAACAGAGCTGAGAGGTTATAACAACAGTTCATAAGCATGAGCACAACAGAGAGCAGAGAGGTTATAACAACAGTTCATAAGCATGAGCACAACAGAGCTGAGAGGTTATAACAAAAGTTCATAAGCATGAGCACAACAGAGCGGTTATAACAACAGTTCATAAGCATGAGCACAGAGAGAGGTTATAACAACAGTTCATAAGCATGAGCACAACAGAGAGCTGAGAGGTTATAACAACAGTTCATAAGCATGAGCACAACAGAGAGCAGAGAGGTTATAACAACAGTTCATAAGCATGAGCACAACAGAGCTGAGAGGTTATAACAACAGTTCATAAGCATGAGCACAACAGAGAGCAGAGAGGTTATAACAACAGTTCATAAGCATGAGCACAACAGAGAGCTGAGAGGTTATAACAACAGTTCATAAGCATGAGCACAACAGAGAGCTAAGAGGTTATAACAACAGTTCATAAGCATGAGCACAACAGAGAGCTGAGAGGTTATAACAACAGTTCATAAGCATGAGCACAACAGAGAGCAGAGAGGTTATAACAACAGTTCATAAGCATGAGCACAACAGAGAGCTGAGAGGTTATAACAACAGTTCATAAGCATGAGCACAACAGAGAGAGGTTATAACAACAGTTCATAAGCATGAGCACTACAGAGAGCAGAGAGGTTATAACAACAGTTCATAAGCATGAGCACTACAGAGAGCAGAGAGGTTATAACAACAGTTCATAAGCATGAGCACAACAGAGAGGTTATAACAACAGTTCATAAGCATGAGCACAACAGAGAGCTGAGAGGCTATAACAACAGTTCATAAGCATGAGCACAACAGAGAGCAGAGAGAGGTTATAACAACAGTTCATAAGCATGAGCACTACAGAGAGCAGAGGTTATAACAACAGTTCATAAGCATGAGCACTACAGAGAGCAGAGAGGTTATAACAACAGTTCATAAGCATGAGCACTACAGAGAGCAGAGAGGTTATAACAACAGTTCATAAGCATGAGCACAACAGAGAGCTAAGAGGTTATAACAACAGTTCATAAGCATGAGCACAACAGAGAGCTGAGAGGTTATAACAACAGTTCATAAGCATGAGCACAACAGAGAGCAGAGAGGTTATAACAACAGTTCATAAGCATGAGCACAACAGAGCTGAGAGGTTATAACAACAGTTCATAAGCATGAGCACAACAGAGAGCTGAGAGGTTATAACAACAGTTCATAAGCATGAGCACAACAGAGAGCTGAGAGGTTATAACAACAGTTCATAAGCATGAGCACAACAGAGAGCAGAGAGGTTATAACAACAGTTAATAAGCATGAGCACAGAGAGAGGTTATAACAACAGTTCATAAGCATGAGCACAACAGAGAGCTGAGAGGTTATAACAACAGTTCATAAGCATGAGCACAACAGAGCGGTTATAACAACAGTTCATAAGCATGAGCACAACAGAGGTTATAACAACAGTTCATAAGCATGAGCACAACAGAGAGCTGAGAGGTTATAACAACAGTTCATAAGCATGAGCACAACAGAGAGGTTATAACAACAGTTCATAAGCATGAGCACTACAGAGAGCAGAGAGGTTATAACAACAGTTCATAAGCATGAGCACAACAGAGAGCTGAGAGGTTATAACAACAGTTCATAAGCATGAGCACAACAGAGCTGAGAGGTTATAACAACAGTTCATAAGCATGAGCACTACAGAGAGCAGAGAGGTTATAACAACAGTTCATAAGTATGAGCACTGCAGAGATAGGTTATAACAACAGTTCATAAGCATGAGCACTACAGAGAGCAGAGAGGTTATAACAACAGTTCATAAGCATGAGCACAACAGAGAGGTTATAACAACAGTTCATAAGCATGAGCACTACAGAGAGCAGAGAGGTTATAACAACAGTTCATAAGCATGAGCACAACAGAGAGGTTATAACAACAGTTCATAAGCATGAGCACAACAGAGAGCTGAGAGGTTATAACAACAGTTCATAAGCATGAGCACAACAGAGAGCTGAGAGGTTATAACAACAGTTCATAAGCATGAGCACAACAGAGAGGTTATAACAACAGTTCATAAGCATGAGCACAACAGAGAGCTGAGAGGTTATAACAACAGTTCATAAGCATGAGCACAACAGAGCTGAGAGGTTATAACAACAGTTCATAAGCATGAGCACAACAGAGAGCTGAGAGGTTATAACAACAGTTCATAAGCATGAGCACAACAGAGAGCAGAGAGAGGTTATAACAACAGTTCATAAGCATGAGCACAACAGAGAGCAGAGAGAGGTTATAACAACAGTTCATAAGCATGAGCACAACAGAGAGCTGAGAGGTTATAACAACAGTTCATAAGCATGAGCACAACAGAGCAGAGGTTATAACAACAGTTCATAAGCATGAGCACAACAGAGAGCTGAGAGGTTATAACAACAGTTCATAAGCATGAGCACAACAGAGAGCTGAGAGGTTATAACAACAGTTCATAAGCATGAGCACAACAGAGAGCAGAGAGGTTATAACAACAGTTCATAAGCATGAGCACAACAGAGAGCAGAGGTTATAACAACAGTTCATAAGCATGAGCACAACAGAGAGCTGAGAGGTTATAACAACAGTTCATAAGCATGAGCACAACAGAGAGCTGAGGTTATAACAACAGTTCATAAGCATGAGCACAACATAGAGTTTATAACAACAGTTCATAAGCATGAGCACAACATAGAGCTGAGAGGTTATAACAAAAGTTCATAAGCATGAGCACAACAGAGCGGTTATAACAACAGTTCATAAGCATGAGCACAGAGAGAGGTTATAACAACAGTTCATAAGCATGAGCACAACAGAGAGCTGAGAGGTTATAACAACAGTTCATAAGTATGAGCAACAGAGGCTGAGAGGTTATAACAACAGTTCATAAGCATGAGCACAACAGAGGCAGAGGTTATAACAACAGTTCATAAGCATGAGGCACAACAGAGCTGAGAGGTTATAACAACAGTTCATAAGCATGAGCACAACAGAGAGCTGAGAGGTTATAACAACAGTTCATAAGCATGAGCACAACAGAGAGCTGAGAGGTTATAACAACAGTTCATAAGCATGAGCACAACAGAGAGCTGAGAGGTTATAACAACAGTTCATAAGCATGAGCACAACAGAGCTGAGAGGTTATAACAACAGTTCATAAGCATGAGCACAACAGAGAGCTGAGAGGTTATAACAACAGTTCATAAGCATGAGCACAACAGAGAGAGGTTATAACAACAGTTCATAAGCATGAGCACAACAGAGAGAGGTTATAACAACAGTTCATAAGCATGAGCACAACAGAGAGCTGAGAGGTTATAACAACAGTTCATAAGCATGAGCACAACAGAGAGCTGAGAGGTTATAACAACAGTTCATAAGCATGAGCACAACAGAGAGCTGAGAGGTTATAACAACAGTTCATAAGCATGAGCACAACAGAGAGGTTATAACAACAGTTCATAAGCATGAGCACAACAGAGAGGTTATAACAACAGTTCATAAGCATGAGCACAACAGAGAGCAGAGAGGTTATAACAACAGTTCATAAGCATGAGCACAACAGAGGTTATAACAACAGTTCATAAGCATGAGCACAACAGAGAGGTTATAACAACAGTTCATAAGCATGAGCACAACAGAGCGCTGACAGGTTATAACAACAGTTCATAAGCATGAGCACAACAGAGAGAGGTTATAACAGTTCATAAGCACAAGCACAACAGAGAGCTGAGAGGTTATAACAACAGTTCATAAGCATGAGCACAACAGAGAGCTGAGAGGTTATAACAGTTCATAAGCATGAGCACAACAGAGCTGAGAGGTTATAACAGTTCATAAGCATGAGCACAACAGAGCTGAGAGGCAGGGTTTTTCCTGGGTCAAAATGGGTCTTCGGTGCTCCCCAAAAAAATGTGTTCACGGTCTGTGTCTCTATCTATTCGCGCACCTCACAGTTGCGTATTGATCAGACAAGAAGACACGCTTATCAACTCGATTACTATTGATCAAAACAGAACGAGGGTTCGGCTGTAGCCGACTTGAAACATACTATTGAGAACTAGAGATGCACCGATCAGGTTTTTTGGTGCCGATCACCGATCACTGAAATCAGTATCTGCCGATCCGATAATACCGATCACGGTGTCGATTGAAGCATTCTATTTATTGTGGAGCATTATTGCTATGAGGACTATGAGGAAATACATATATAAAGCACCTCAAACATTAAAGAAATTACAGATTTCATTAAACATTTAGGACTTTTACTTTGAAAAATGTCCTAATTGATACACTAAAATTGATTGATTGCCAGTGATGGGGATTTCAGATATGTATGGAACACATCTGCATCATTCATCCTGGAACTCTTGGGGAAATCTATAGACAGGACTTTGTTTAACATACAAAAGTCTGATTTATTTTTATAAACTCTTCCTTGGTGCAGTAACAATGTTTTAATGTTAGCATAATTTAAGATAAATCTCAAACGATCTATAAAGATACAAAATCAGTTCATTGTTTACTTGTGTATGATTTGTCGACATCTTATTTTGAAAAACGGATGTTGTGTCACGTGGTTCTTTCCGCTAACGTTATCAAACCCCTCTTAGCTCCCGATGGAATGTGTTTAGCGTGAGCGTCTCTAGGGGCAGACATGTGAGAGTCGGCTGAGTCGACCCAGAGATTCAACTCGGGGCGGGGCGCCGCTCGGTGGTGAGATCCTCTGACCTCTGACCTCTGCGGCCCTCGCCCGGGCGTCTCCGTCTGTTGCGATTGAAACGTCTGATAGTTCTCGCAGCTGTTACGTCATCTGATCGGCCGTTTTGAGAACGCCGATCAAAACCGATAATGGGAAAATCGGCCGATATGGATCGGCGCCGATCAGATCGGTGCATCTCTATTGAGAACATATTCGCTGACGTGCACGTGATGAACAGTTTAAAAAAAAAAAATTTGCGCTGACTTTTTTTTGCCTTAGGCGCTCGGGAAAACGGCTTAGGCGCGCGCCCACATTTTCTCTATGCAGGAAAAACCCTGAGAGGTTATAACAGTTCATAAGCACAACAGAGAGCAGAGAGGGACACCGGGCTGGGATGGACGTCTGAGTTCCTCTTCCTGTGTCTCTGAGCTTTGCTTCTGCTCTTCCTGTTTTCAGAATAAAAGCTTCATGACCTCCTCTGTGGCGTTGGGGCGTCCCTCGTGGTCACCTCATGGCCGCCCTCTCAGGGTTGTGGAAGCAACGCTGCATTAACTCAAACTCACTGTGGAATAACTCTCTTTGCATTTGATTATTGTTTATTTGAGAGTAGACATATTGGACATAAGAAAATGTCTCTAATATTATAACATAAATCCATTTAATTTGAAACCTTCAAAATAAAAGCACGGGATATTTGTCTTCAATTTCTTGAAGAAAAGGTGATCGCGGGTCTTTCGAGCCGTCGGGAACCACGTAAAATGACGTGGTGGGCCGAATTCGGCCCGCGGGCCTCGTGTTTCACACCCGTGCGTGAGGGTTACACAAACATCCCACTCCCATGTGAATGTTCACACATTTACTCGAGAGAACCGGAGCCCAGATCCTAAAGTCACCGACACGTCGTCCTCAAAGGAACTGAAGGAAGAGCATCGGGTTTAAATGAGATGACCTCTGAGAGTGAGTGATGTCATCAGAGTGATGTCATGAGGCAGAGGACCACGGAGAGTGAGTGATGTCATCAGAGTGATGTCATGAGGACCACGGAGGTACAGTTCTGTTCACTTATTCACTCAGGCACACTTTGAGATCATGTTGGTTTGTATACATGTTGAGAAAGATAAAGGACCACATGTCTGCGCTCAGCTTCAGAGCTCATCTGTATTCTGTTGTCTAATCCTCTCCTTGGTCTCCTCTGATGAAGCCTCCACAGACATGTGACCTCCATGCATCAGCATCTTCTGGGAAGCATCACTATATAAACGATATACTTTATGGATATACTGTCGGGGACAACTTGGGACACATTGGTCGACTTTGACTTCATATGATGGAAACATGTTTCCTCTTTGCCATGGAGTCGCTCTCAGGTCCATCTTGTGTTTTGGGTGTCTGTGTTTCGGTCTTTTTAATGTTCATCGAGCTCATTGAGTTTATTGTTGAAGGACTTCTCCTCTGAGGCCTCCTTTAGTGTTCCTCTCTTCCTCTTCCAGGGGGCTTGTTCCAGCAGCTGATGCGGGAGGACCCCTCCACCATCACGGGGGCCGAGGCGCTGATGCTGGGGGAGATGCTCACGCTGCCGCAGAACTTTGGGTGAGTCGGCCGCCGGGGAATCGACCAATGAGGCGCCGCGGATCGACCCCGGGCCAACGCTCTGTTTAAAACACTCAGGAACATCTTCCTGGGAGAGACGTTCTCCAGTTACATCAGCGTCCACAACGACAGCAGCCAGGTGGTGAAGGACGTGCTCGTCAAGGTGAGGGGGGGGCCTTCTATCAGCGTTACACGCTTCACTCTCCAGTATTTACCCACAATTCTCCTCTCCTGTGACCCCCCCCCCCCCAGGCCGACCTGCAGACCAGCTCTCAGCGGCTCAACCTGTCGGCCTCCAACTCCACGATGGCCGAGCTCCAACCGGAGAGCTGCATCGACGACGTCATCCACCACGAGGTCAAAGAGATCGGAACCCACATGTGAGCCCCCCCCCCACCCCCTCCCCATCCTGGTCTTCACACTCCTCCTCCCTCCCCCTCCCTCCTGGTCTTCACACTCAATGTCCCTCCCCCCTCCCCCACCCCCTCCTGGTCTTCACACTCCCCGTCTCCCCCTCAGCTTGGTGTGTGCCGTCAGTTACACCACGCAGTACGGGGAGAAGCTCTACTTCCGGAAGTTCTTCAAATTCCAGGTGAGCGCCGTGACATGTCGCACATCCCGCCGGAGCAATCGCCACCCGGCTGTGGATTCGGGGCGTTGCTGACGGTTACCCTCTTCCCCAACCCTTCGGCAACGGGGCGGCGGTGTGAGAGAGTAGATGTTCTTTATATTCTGGGATGGAAGCTCAGCGGGAGAAAACGCCGGCCTTCAGTTTGCAATCTCTCCTCCATCAGGTGCTGAAGCCGCTGGACGTGAAGACCAAGTTCTACAACGCAGAGGTGAGTCCGCCCCTCGTCATCCTCGGTTACCCGTCACCACGCCGGTGTGACAGCTGCATGCTGTTACCGTGGCGACGGGCTTCATCTCATAGTGTTTCCATACACTGATAGTATAAGTTAGTATAAGAACGGTCTCCTGGAAAACCCTCGAGCCTCCGATGATGTCATAAACACCTTCATTGTTTTCCTGTTGGAGACCCAGTGTTTCCTCCCAGGCAGAAACTGTGTTCTCCTCGTCTTCATGGAGTTGATGTCAGTATGTTCTCTGTGGCCTCACGGGGCGTGACCACTGCTCATTGTTGTTGTTTTATTTTCTCCATCAGAGCGACCTCAGTTCTGTGGTAAATGTTCCCTCGCCTCGTCTCTCTGCCCTCCCTCTCTCTCTCCTCCTCTCTCTCTCTCTCTCTCTCTGCCCTCTCTCTCTCCTGGGTGCCGGAGAGGAGGCGCACAGTGGACGATGGGGAGCATCACTCCTCCACGTGAAGCGGCTCTCTTCTCACGCTTCCTTTGCTAACTCACACGGCGCCAACTTTTTAATCCACGTTTGTGGCGTTTAATTGTGGTGGCGGGGGGGGGAGAGGGGGGGCATTGAGTCTGCACTTCCTCATCAAATCATGAGTGTGCACTGAATGATTGTCGTTTCCTTCTGACTCCGGGATGAAGGTCTCTCTCTCTCTCTCTGTCTCTCTCTCCAATCGTTGATCTTTGGGTCAACACATTGATTAACCATCACCAGGCGGTGTGAATGGCTTTGCATGGCGCGTCGCCTCGTCGCCGCGTCGCCTCGTCGCTTCGTCGCCTCGTCGCCGCGTCGCCTCGTCGCTTCGTCGCTTCGTCGCCGCGTCGCCTCGGCCGCGTGCTCGTCGCCGCACGATGTGCCTGGCGTTGCCTCGTCGCCCTCGGTAAGCCGTCGCCTCGAGTGGCCTCGTAGGCCTCGTCGCGTCGCCAGGCCGTAAACCCGTCCCGCCGTTGCCTCGTTGCCGCTCGCGGCCGTCGCCTGGCGATAAGCCGCGTCGGCGTTGCTGGCCCGCTGCCGATAAACCCGTTAAGCCTCGTCGCCTCGTTAGCCGTCGCCTGGGTAAACCGCTGCCGCGTCGCGTTAAACCGTCGCCTCGTCGTCATTAAACCCGTTGCCTCGTTAAGCGTGCCGCGTCGCCGCTAAACCTCGTCGCCGATCGCCCGCGTCGCCTTAAACCGTCGATAAGCCTGCCGTCGCTGCGATCGCCTGTAAACCCGTCGCCTCGCTAAGCCTCGTAAGCCCGTCGCCGCCGCGTCGATAAGCCGTCAACCGTCGCCGGCGTCGCCGCGTCGCCTCGGTGCTGCGTCGCTTCGGCACCGCGTTGCCGCTCTGATCTGGGGGTCAGATCTGATGTCATGATGAACGCAGCATGGACTAATCTCTGCTTCTGTGTTTCTACGGTAGAGGTTGCACTGAGTTTAAATATTCTAGGATAGAGTCTCTTAAAGCAGTGATGTCACCGTCAGTGATGTCACCGTCGGTGATGTCATCATCCGTCAATGACATCATTGTTAGTGATGTCATCTTTAGTGATGTCATCGTCGGTGATGTCATCGTCAGTCACCGTCAGTGACATCATCGTTAGTGATGTCATCATCAGTGATGTCACCGTCGGTGATGTCATCGTCAGTGATGTCATGTTTCCTCATATGCAGTAAATGAATAAGTCATTTGTAAACATGACAAGAGAGATTATATCAACACGTTAGTGATTGACCAGAAATGACGATACTTTATAAAATGCTTTATAGTTTTAAACATGAGGGATTGGTTATAACACGACTCGTCTGTCATTGTGCAACCCCTACTGCCCGCTGGCCACTAACAACGCCTCAGGGGGACACCGAGCACACCCAGTACTTCTACACATGTACTTCTACACCCAGTACTTCTATACCCAGTACTTCTACACATGTACTTCTACACCCAGTACTTCTACACGTGTACTTCTACACCCAGTACTTCTATACCCAGTACTTCTACACATGTACTTCTACACCCAGTACTTCTACACATGTACTTCTATACCCAGTACTTCTACACTCATGCACTTCATTCTGAGTCTAATTCGATGTCCTCACGTGACTCACCTCCCCTGAAAGAAGGAGGCGTCTGAGTTCTTGTGTGGTTCCCTCCAGAGGAAGTGATGTCACCTTTTCTTAAGCTCCAGCTGTCTGAGTCCGTCAACTCAAGTGGGTCTTTAAGTGACTGCAGAGGGGGTCGTGCACCCTTAGGTGCCCACTGGTTTTGTCAAACTCAGACCACAGAAGCTTCATATTAGCTCAGAACCTAAAATGACATCGAGGGACGCCCCCGCCACGTGAACGCGTACTTCCCCTTTAAGGCCTAACGACCCTCCCTATTACCTGCGCGGTGCTCGGTGGCGGCCGGCGGACGCTCAGTCGGCCTCGGAGATGATGTCACCGAGCTAGACCGCGCCGTGACCTCTGACCTCTGGCCTCTGTGCATCCAGACGGACGAGGTGTTCTTGGAGGCTCAGATCCAGAACATCACCACGTCGCCCATGTTCATGGAGAAGGTCTCCCTGGAGCCCTCCATGATGTACCACGTCACGGAGCTCAACACAGCGGCGGGCGCAGAGGACGGGTGAATACCAGGAAGAAAAGACCGCTCCGACACTCGATTCACGGATCTTTGGTTGTTCCTCATTTCTTCCTCTTCCTGCCGCCAGAGAGTCCACGTTTGGCAAGATGTCGTACCTGCAGCCCACGGACACGCGGCAGTACCTGTACTGCCTGAAGCCCAAGCCGGAGCACGCGGAGAAGGCCGGCGTCATCAAGGGCGTGACGGTCATCGGGAAGCTGGACATCGTGTGGAAGACCAACCTCGGGGAGAGGGGGAGGCTGCAGACCAGCCAGCTGCAGAGGATGGTGGGAGGTCGCTTTAAGAGCCCCCCCCCCCCACCAGCCCCTCCCCCTCTCATCTTATCGTCTGTCTTCCAGGCTCCGGGGTACGGAGACATCCGGCTGTCTCTGGAGACGATCCCCGACACGGTGAACCTGGAGGAACCGTTTGATATCATCTGTAAGATCACCAACTGCAGGTACAGAAAACCGCCGGTCGCACAGAGACGCCGTCTGACGCCCGGCGCCGCGGTGACCAGCTGTGATTGTTGTCGTCGTAGTGAACGAACCATGGACCTGGAGCTGGAGATGTGTAATACCAGGTCCATCCACTGGTGCGGCGTGTCGGGCCGCCAGCTGGGGAAGCTCAGCCCGGGGGCCTTCCTCCCTCTGCCCCTCACACTCCTTTCCTCCGTCCAGGGGCTGCAGGTAGGAGAAACCCCACGGCTGGCTCGCGTCCTTCACCTTCTCCTTTACATTCTCCTTCACCTTCTTCTCCTTCACCTTGTCCTTCACCTTCTCCTTCACGTTGTCCTTCTCCTTCGCCTTTACATTCTCCTTCTCCTTTACATTCTCCTTCACGTTGTCCTTCACCTTCTTCTCCTTCATGTTATCCTTGTCCTAAACCTTCTCCTTCACGTTGTCCTTCACCTCCTTCACATTGTCCTTCTCCTTCACATTGTCATTAAAGTTCTCTTTAACCTTCACGTTCTCCTTTACGTTCTCCTTCTCCTTCACGTTGTCCTTTACGTTCTCTTTAACCTTCTCCTTCACATTCTCCTTTACGTTCTCCTTCTCCTTTACGTTCTCTTTAACCTTCTCCTTCACGTTGTCCTTCTCCTTCACCTACTCCTTCACGTTGTCCTTTGCGTTCTCTTTAACCTTCATGTTGTCCTTCTCCTTCACGTTCTCCTTTACGTTCTCCTTTTCCTTCATGTTGTCCTTTACGTTCTCTTTAACCTTCTCCTTCACGTTGTCCTTCACCTTCACGTTGTCCTTCTCTTTCACCTCCTTCACGCTGTCCTTTGCGTTCTCTTTAACCTTCTCCTTTTCCTTCACCTTCTCCTTCACGTTGTCTTTCTCCTTCACCATCTCCTTCACCTTGTCCTTCACGTTGTCCTTCTCCTTCACCTTGTCATTCACCTTGTCCTTCACCTTCTCCTTCATGTTGTCCTTCTCCTTCACCTAATCCTTCACCTTCACGTTGTCCTTCTCCTTCACATTGTCCTTCACCTTCACGTTGTCCTTTACATTCTCTTTAACCTTCACGTTTTCCTTCACGTTGTCCTTCACCTTCTCCTTCACGTTGTCCTTCTCCTTCACCTTCACCTTCTCTTTCACCTTCTTCACGTTGTCCTTCTCCTTTACATTCTCATTCACCTTCTCCTTTACATTCTCCTTCACGTTGTCCTTCTCCTTCACCTTCTTCTCCTTCACCTTCTCCTTCACGTTATCATTCTTCTTCAAAATGTCCTTCACCTTCTCATTCAGGTTGTCCTTCACCTTCTCCTTCACGTTGTCCTTCTCCTTCACGCTGTCCTTCACCTTCTCCTTCACGTTGTCCTTCTCCTTCATGTTGTCCTTTACGTTCTCCTTCACCTTCTCCTTTACATTCTCCTTCACGTTGTCCTTCTCCTTCACCTTCTCCTTTACATTCTCCTTCACGTTATCCTTCTCCTTCACGTTGTGCTTCACCTTCACGTTGTCCTTCTCCTTCACGTTGTCCTTCTCGTTCTCCTTCACGTTGTCCTTTACGTTGTCTTTCTCCTTCACGTTGTCCTTCACCTTCTCCTTTACGTTCTCCTTCTTCACATTGTCCTTTACGTTGTCTTTCTCCTTCACGTTGTCCTTCACCTTCTCCTTCACGTTCTCCTTCTCCTTCATGCTGTCCTTCACCTTCACCTTCTCCTTCATGTTGTCCTTTACGTTCTCCTTCACCTTCTCATTCACGTTGTCCTTCTCCTTTACATTCTCCTTCAAGTTGTCCTTCACCTTCTTCTTCTCCTTCACCTTCTCCTTCACGTTGTTCTTCTCCTTTACATTCTCCTTCACGTTGTCCTTCTCCTTCACGTTGTCCTTATCCTTCACCTTCTCCTTTACATTCTCCTTCACCTTCTCATTCACGTTGTCCTTCACCTTCTCCTTCACGTTGTCCTTCTTGTTGTCCTTCTCGTTCTCTTTCACGTTGTCCTTCTCCTTCCATATCCTCTTCACGTTCTCCTTCACGTTGTCCTTCTCCTTCACATTGTCCTTCCGTTGTCCTTCTCCTTCATGTTGTCCTTTACGTTCTCCTTCACCTTCTCATTCACGTTGTCCTTCTCCTTCACCTTCTCCTTCACGTTCTCCTTTACATTCTCCTTCACGTTGTCCTTTACGTTGTCTTTCTCCTTAACGTTGTCCTTCTCCTTCATGCTGTCCTTCACCTTCTCCTTCACGTTGTCCTTCTCCTTCACCTTCTTCTTCTCCTTTACGTTGTCGTTCTCCTTCACGTTGTCTTTCTCCTTCACGTTCTCCTTCACGTTGTCCTTCTCCTTCACGTTATCCTTCTCCTTCACGTTGTCCTTCACCTTCTCATTCACGTTGTCCTTCTCCTTCACGTTGTCCTTTCTCCTTCACCTTCTCCTTCACGTTGTCCTTCTCCTTCACGTTGTCCTTCACCTTCTCCTTCACGTTCTCCTTCTCCTTCACGTTGTCCTTCTCCTTCACGTTCTCCTTCACGTTCTCCTTCACCTTCTCCTTTACATTCTCTTTCACCTTCTCCTTTACATTCTCCTTCACGTTGTCCTTCTCCTTCACCTTCTCCTTCACGTTGTCCTTCTCCTTCACGTTGTCCTTCACGTTCTCCTTCACGTTGTCCTTCTCCTTCACGTTCTCCTTCACGTTGTCCTTCTCCTTCACGTTGTCCTTCACCTTCTCCTTCACGTTCTCCTTTACATTCTCCTTCTCCTTTACATTCTCCTTCACGTTCTCCTTTACATTCTCCTTCACGTTGTCCTTTACGTTGTCTTTCTCCTTCACCTTCTCCTTTACGTTCTCCTTCTTCACGTTGTCCTTTACGTTGTCTTTCTCCTTCACGTTGTCCTTCACCTTCTCTTTCACGTTCTCCTTCTCCTTGTCCTTCTCCTTCACTTCTCCTTCACGTTCTCCTTCACGTTGTCCTTCTCGTTCTCCTTTACGTTCTCTTTAACCTTCACGTTGTCCTTTACGTTCTCCTTTACATTTTCCTTTACGTTCTCCTTTACGTTCTCTTTAACCTTCACGTTGTCCTTCACGTTCTCCTTTACGTTCTCCTTCTCCTTCACGTTGTCCTTCTCCTTCACGTTATCCTTCTCCTTCACGTTGTCCTTCTCCTTCACGTTGTCCTTCTCCTTCACGCTGTCCTTCACGTTCTCCTTCACGTTGTCCTTCTCCTTCATGTTGTCCTTTACGTTCTCCTTCACCTTCTCATTCACGTTGTCCTTCTCCATTACATTCTCCTTCAAGTTGTCCTTCTCCTTCACCTTTACATTCTCCTTCACGTTGTCCTTCTCCTTCACCTTCTCCTTCACGTTGTCCTTCACCTTCTTCACGTTGTCCTTCACCTTCTCCTTCACGTTGTCCTTCACCTTCTCCTTTACGTTCTCCTTCTTCACGTTGTCTTTCTCCTTCACGTTGTCCTTCACCTTCTCTTTCACGTTCTCCTTCACGTTGTCCTTCTCCTTCACGTTCTCCTTTACGTTCTCCTTCACGTTGTCTTTCTCCTTCACGTTGTCCTTCTCCTTTACGTTCTCCTTTACGTTCTCTTTAACCTTCACGTTGTCCTTTACGTTCTCCTTCCTTCTCCTTCCGTTCTCCTTCGTTGTCCTTCACCTTCTCCTTCACGTCCTTCTCCTTCACGTTCTCCTTCACCTTCTCCTTCACCTCTCCTTCATTCTTCGTTCTCCTTCACCTTCTCCTTCACGTTGTCCTTCTCCTTCACGTTGTCCTTCACCTTCCTTCTCCTTCACGTTGTCCTTCTCCTTCATGCTGTCCTTCTCCTTCACGTTGTCCTTCTCCTTCATGTTGTCCTTTACGTTCTCCTTCACCTTCTCATTCACGTTGTCCTTCTCCTTTACATTCTCCTTCAAGTTGTCCTCCTTCACCTTCACCTTTACATTCTCCTTCACGTTGTCCTTCTTCTTCTCCTTCACCTTCTCCTTCACGTTGTTCTTCTCCTTCACATTCTCCTTCACGTTGTCCTTCTCCTTCACATTCTCCTTCACCTTCTCATTCACGTTGTCCTTCACCTTCTCCTTCACGTTGTCCTTCTTGTTGTCCTTCTCGTTCTCTTTCACGTTGTCCTTTACGTTGTCTTTCTCCTTCACGTTGTCCTTCACGTTCTCCTTTACATTCTCCTTCACTTTCTCCTTCATGTTGTCCTTTACGTTCTCCTTCACCTTCACGTTATCCTTCTCCTTCACGTTGTCCTTCTCCTTCATGCTGTCCTTCTCCTTCACGTTGTCCTTCTCCTTCATGTTGTCCTTTACGTTCTCCTTCACCTTCTCATTCACGTTGTCCTTCTCCTTTACATTCTCCTTCAAGTTGTCCTTCACCTTCACCTTTACATTCTCCTTCACGTTGTCCTTCTTCTCCTTCACCTTCTCCTTCACGTTGTTCTTCTCCTTTACATTCTCCTTCACGTTGTCCTTCTCCTTCACCTTCTCCTTCACGTTGTCCTTATCCTTCACCTTCTCCTTCACCTTCTCATTCACGTTGTCCTTCACCTTCTCCTTCACGTTGTCCTTCTTGTTGTCCTTCTCGTTCTCTTTCACGTTGTCCTTCACATTCTCCTTTACATTCTCCTTCACTTTCTCCTTCATGTTGTCCTTTACGTTCTCCTTCACCTTCTCCTTCACGTTATCCTTCTCCTTCACGTTGTCCTTCTCCTTCATGCTGTCCTTCTCCTTCACGTTGTCCTTCTCCTTCATGTTGTCCTTTACGTTCTCCTTCACCTTCTCATTCACGTTGTCCTTCTCCCTTCACGTTGTCCTCTTCTCCTTCATTGTCCTTCTCCTTCACCTTGTCCTTCACTTCTCCTTCCGTTGTCCTTCTCCTTCACCTTCTCCTTCACATTGTCCTTCACGTTGTCCTTCACGTTCGCCTTCACATTCTCCTTCACGTTGTCCTTCTCCTTCACATTGTCCTTCTCCTTCACGCTGTCCTTCACGTTGTCCTTCTCCTTCTCCTTCACGTTGTCCTTCTCCTTCACCTTCTCCTTCACGTTGTCCTTCTCCTTCACGTTGTCCTTCTCCTTCACCTTCTCCTTCACGTTGTCCTTCTCCTTTACATTCTCCTTCAAGTTGTCCTTCTCCTTCACCTTTACATTCTCCTTCACGTTGTCCTTCTCCTTCACCTTCTTCTTCTCCTTCACGTTGTCCTTCTCCTTCACGTTGTCCTTCACCTTCTTCACGTTGTCCTTCACCTTCTCCTTCTCCTTCTGTCCTTTCCTTCTCCTTCAAGTTGTCCTTCTCCTTCACCTTGTCCTTTACTTCTCCTTCACGTTGTCCTTCACTTGTCTTCTCCTTCACCTTCTCCTTCCGTTCTCCTTCACGTTGTCCTTCTTCTCCTTCACGTTGTCCTTCATTCTCCTTCACCTTCTCCTTCGTTGTCCTTCTCCTTCACGTTGTCCTTCTTCTTCTTCCCTTCTCCTTCACGTTGTCCTTCTCCTTCCTTCACGTTCTCCTTCACCTTCTCATTCGTTCTCCTTCACGTTGTCCTTCTTCTCCTTCACCTTCTCCTTCACGTTGTTCTTCTCCTTTACATTCTCCTTCACGTTGTCCTTCTCCTTCACCTTCTCCTTCACGTTGTCCTTATCCTTCACCTTCTCCTTTACATTCTCCTTCACCTTCTCATTCACGTTGTCCTTCACCTTCTCCTTCATTCTCCTTCTCCTTCCGTTGTCCTCCTTCATTTGTCCTTCATTCTCCTTCACCTTCTCATTCACGTTGTCCTTCTCCATTACATTCTCCTTCAAGTTGTCCTTCTCCTTCACCTTTACATTCTCCTTCACGTTGTCCTTCACCTTCTTCTTCTCCTTCACGTTGTCCTTCTCCTTCCTCACGTTGTCCTTCTCCTTCACCTTCTCCTTCACGTTGTTCTTCTCCTTCACATTGTCCTTCATTGTCTCCTTCACCTTCTCCTTCACTTTCCATTCTCCTTCACCTTCTCCTTCACATTGTCCTTCTCCTTCATGTCCTTCTCCTTCATGTTGTCCTTCTCCTTCATGCTGTCCTTCACGTTGTCCTTCACCTTTACATTCTCCTTCACCTTCTCCTTCACGTTGTCCTTCTCCTTCACGTTGTCCTTCTCCATTACATTCTCCTTCAAGTTGTCCTTCTCCTTCACCTTTACATTCTCCTTCACGTTGTCCTTCTCCTTCACCTTCACGTTGTCCTTCTCCTTCTTCACATTGTCCTTCACCTTCTCCTTCATGTTGTCCTTTACATTCTCCTTCAAGTTGTCCTTCTCCTTCACATTGTCCTTCACCTTCTCCTTTACATTCTCCTTCAAGTTGTCCTTCTCCTTCACCTTCTCCTTCACGTTGTCCTTTCTCTTCATGTTCGTTGTCTTTCTCCTTTCACGTTCTCCTTCACGTTGTCCTTCGTTCCTTTCACCTTCCGTTCTCCTTCACGTTCTCCTTTACGTTCTCCTTCACGTTGTCGTTCTCCTTCACGTTGTCCTTCTCCTTCACGTTCTCCTTTACGTTCTCCTTCTCGTTGTCTTTCTCCTTCACGTTGTCCTTTACGTTCTCCTTTACATTTTCCTTTACGTTCTCCTTTACGTTCTCTTTAACCTTCACGTTCTCCTTTACGTTCTCCTCCTTCACGTTCTCCTTCTCCTTCACGTTCTCCTTCTTCACGTTGTCCTTCACCTTCTCCTTCACATTGTCCTTCTCCTTCACGCTGTCCTTCTCCTTCATGTTGTCCTTTACGTTCTCCTTCACCTTCTCCTTCACGTTGTCCTTCTCCTTTACATTCTCCTTCAAGTTGTCCTTCACCTTTACATTCTCCTTCACGTTGTCCTTCTCCTTCACCTTCTTCTTCTCCTTCACCTTCTCCTTCACGTTGTCCTTCTCCTTTACATTCTCCTTCACGTTGTCCTTCACCTTCTCCTTTACATTTTCCTTCACGTTATCCTTCTCCTTCACATTGTCCTTTACGTTGTCTTTCTCCTTCACGTTGTCCTTCACCTTCTCCTTCACGTTCTCCTTTACATTCTCCTTCACGTTGTCCTTCACCTTCTTCTTCTCCTTCACGTTATCCTTCTCCTTCACCTTCTCCTTCACGTTGTCCTTCTCCTTCACGCTGTCCTTCACCTTCACGTTGTCCTTCTCCTTCATGTTGTCCTTTACGTTCTCCTTCACCTTCTCATTCACGTTGTCCTTCTCCTTTACATTCTCCTTCAAGTTGTCCTTCTCCTTCACCTTCTCCTTCACGTTGTCCTTCTCCTTCACGTTGTCCTTCTCCTTCATGCTGTCCTTCACCTTCTCCTTCACGTTGTCCTTCTCCTTCACCTTCTCCTTCACGTTGTTCTTCTCCTTTATCTTCTCCTTTACATTCTCCTTCATGTTGTCCTTCACCTTCTCCTTTACATTCTCCTTCACCTTCTCCTTTACATTGTCCTTCTCATGTTATCCTTCTCCTTCACGTTGTCCTTCTCCTTCACATTCTCCTTCACGTTGTCCTTCTCCTTCATGTTGTCCTTTACGTTCTCCTTCACCTTCTCATTCACGTTGTCCTTCTCCATTACATTCTCCTTCAAGTTGTCCTTCTCCTTCACCTTCTCCTTCACGTTGTCCTTCACCTTCTTCTTCTCCTTCACGTTGTCCTTCTCCTTCACGTTGTCCTTCACCTTCTCCTTCACGTTGTCCTCCTTCACGTTGTCCTTTACGTTGTCTTTCTCCTTCACGTTGTCCTTCACCTTCTCCTTTACGTTCTCCTTCTTCACGTTGTCCTTTACGTTGTCTTTCTCCTTCACGTTGTCCTTCACCTTCTCTTTCACGTTCTCCTTTACGTTGTCGTTCTCCTTCACGTTGTCCTTCTCCTTCACGTTCTCCTTTACGTTCTCCTTCACGTTGTCTTTCTCCTTCACGTTGTCCTTCTCCTTCGTTCTCCTTTACGTTCTCCTTCTCCTTTACGTTCTCCTTTACGTTCTCTTTAACCTTCACGTTGTCCTTCACGTTCTCCTTTACGTTCTCCTTCTTCACGTTGTCCTTCACCTTCTCATTCACATTGTCCTTCTCCTTCACATTGTCCTTCTCCTTCACGCTGTCCTTCACCTTCTCCTTCATGTTGTCCTTCTCCTTCATGTTGTCCTTTACGTTCTCCTTCACCTTCTCCTTCACGTTGTCCTTCTCCTTCACGTTATCCTTCTCCTTCACGTTGTCCTTCACGTTGTCCTTTACGTTGTCTTTCTCCTTCACGTTGTCCTTCACCTTCTCCTTCACGTTCTCCTTTAAATTCTCCTTCTCCTTTACATTCTCCTTCACGTTGTCCTTCACCTTCTTCTTCTCCTTCACGTTATCCTTCTCCTTCACCTTCACGTTGTCCTTCTCCTTCATGTTGTCCTTTACGTTCTCCTTCACCTTCTCATTCACGTTGTCCTTCTCCTTTACATTCTCCTTCAAGTTGTCCTTCACCTTCTCCTTCACGTTGTCCTTCACCTTCTCCTTTACATTCTCCTTCAAGTTGTCCTTCTCCTTCACGTTGTCCTCCTTCACCTTCTCCTTCACGTTGTCCTTTACATTGTCTTTCTCCTTCACGTTGTCCTTCACCTTCTCCTTTACGTTTTCCTTTACGTTCTCCTTCTCGTTGTCTTTCTCCTTCACGTTGTCCTTCACCTTCTCCTTTACGTTTTCCTTGACGTTCTCCTTCTCCTTCACGTTGTCCTTTACGTTGTCCTTTACGTTGTCTTTCTCCTTCACGTTGTCCTTCACCTTCTCCTTTACGTTCTCCTTCTCCTTCACGTTGTCCTTCACGTTCTCCTTTACGTTGTCTTTCTCCTTCACGTTGTCCTTCACCTTCTCCTTTACGTTGTCCTTCTCCTTCACCTTCTCCTTCACGTTATCCTTCTCCTTCACGTTGTCCTTCTCCTTCACGTTGTCTTTCTCCTTCACGTTCTCCTTTACGTTCTCTTTAACCTTCACGTTGTCCTTCACGTTCTCCTTTACGTTCTCCTTCACGTTGTCCTTCTCCTTCACGTTCTCCTTTACGTTCTCCTTCTCCTTCACATTTACCTTTACGTTGTCTTTCTCCTTCACGTTGTCCTTCACCTTCTCCTTCACGTTGTCCTTCTCCTTCACGTTGTCCTTCTCCTTCACGTTGTCCTTCTCGTTCTCTTTCACGTTGTCCTTTACGTTGTCCTTCTCCTTCACGTTCTCCTTCACGTTGTCCTTTACGTTGTCTTTCTCCTTCACGTTGTCCTTCAGCTTCTCCTTCACGTTCTCCTTTACATTCTCCTTCACCTTCTCCTTTACATTCCCCTTCACGTTGTCCTTCACCTTCTTCTTCACGTTATCCTTCTCCTTCACCTTCTCCTTCATGTTGTCCTTCTCCTTCATGCTGTCCTTCTCCTTCATGTTGTCCTTCTCCTTTACATTCTCCTTCAAGTTGTCCTCCTTCACCTTCTCCTTCACCTTTACATTCTCCTTCACGTTGTTCTTCTCCTTTACATTCTCCTTCACGTTGTCCTTCACCTTCTCCTTCACGTTGTCCTTATCCTTCACCTTCTCCTTTACATTCTCCTTCACCTTCTCATTCACGTTGTCCTTCACCTTCACGTTGTCCTTCTTGTTGTCCTTCTCGTTCTCTTTCACGTTGTCCTTTACGTTGTCCTTTACGTTGTCTTTCTCCTTCACGTTGTCCTTCACGTTCTCCTTTACATTCTCCTTCACCTTCTCCTTTACATTGTCCTTCTCCTTCATGTTATCCTTCTCCTTCACGTTGTCCTTCTCCTTCACGCTGTCCTTCACGTTCTCCTTCACGTTGTCCTTCTCCTTCATGTTGTCCTTTACGTTCTCCTTCACCTTCTCATTCACGTTGTCCTTCTCCATTACATTCTCCTTCAAGTTGTCCTTCTCCTTCACCTTTACATTCTCCTTCACGTTGTCCTTCTCCTTCACCTTCTTCTCCTTCACGTTGTCCTTCTCCTTCTTCACGTTGTCCTTCACCTTCTCCTTCACGTTGTCCTTCACCTTCTCCTTTACATTCTCCTTCAAGTTGTCCTTCTCCTTCACATTGTCCTTCACCTTCTCCTTTACATTCTCCTTCAAGTTGTCCTTCACCTTCTCCTTCACGTTGTCCTCCTTCACCTTCTCCTTTACATTCTCCTTTACGTTCTCCTTTAGATTCTCCTTCACGTTGTCCTTTACGTTGTCTTTCTCCTTCACGTTGTCCTTCACCTTCTCCTTCTTCACGTTGTCCTTTACGTTGTCTTTCTCCTTCACGTTGTCCTTCACCTTCTCTTTCACGTTCTCCTTTACGTTGTCGTTCTCCTTCACGTTCTCCTTTACGTTCTCCTTCACGTTGTCTTTCTCCTTCACGTTGTCCTTTACGTTCTCTTTAACCTTCACGTTGTCCTTTACGTTCTCCTTTACATTTTCCTTCACGTTGTCCTTCACGGTCTCCTTTACGTTCTCCTTCTCCTTCACGTTGTCGTTCTCCTTCACCATCTCATTCACGTTGTCCTTCACCTTCTCCTTCACATTGTCCTTCACGCTGTCCTTCACCTTCTCCTTCACGTTGTCCTTCTCCTTCATGTTGTCCTTTACGTTCTCCTTCACGTTGTCCTTCTCCTTTACATTCTCCTTCAAGTTGTCCTTCTCCTTCACCTTCACCTTTACATTCTCCTTCACGTTGTCCTTCTCCTTCACCTTCTCCTTGTCCTTCTCCTTTATCTTCTCCTTTACATTCTTCTTCACGTTGTCCTTCACCTTCTCCTTTACATTCTCCTTCACGTTATCCTTCTCCTTCACGTGGTCCTTCTCGTTGTCCTTCACGTTCTCCTTCACGTTGTCCTTTACGTTCTCCTTTACATTCTCCTTCGCCTTCACGTTGTCCTTCACCTTCTTCTTCTCCTTCGCGTTATCCTTCTCCTTCACCTTCTCCTTCACGTTGTCCTTCTCCTTCACGCTGTCCTTCACCTTCTCCTTCACGTTGTCCTTCTCCTTCATGTTGTCCTTTACGTTCTCCTTCACCTTCTCATTCACGTTGTCCTTCTCCTTTACATTCTCCTTCAAGTTGTCCTCCTTCACCTTCTCCTTCACGTTGTCCTCCTTCACCTTCTCCTTTACATTCTCCTTCGTTCTCCTTCGTTCTCCTTCACGTTGTCTTCATTGTCTTTCTCCTTCACGTTGTCCTTCACCTTCTCCTTTACGTTTTCCTTGACGTTCTCCTTCACGTTGTCCTTTACGTTGTCCTTCACCTTCTCCTTCACGTTTTCCTTTACGTTCTCCTTCACGTTGTCCTTTACGTTGTCTTTCTCCTTCACGTTGTCCTTCACCTTCTCCTTTACGTTCTCCTTCTTCACATTGTCCTTTACGTTGTCCTTCACCTTCTCCTTCACGTTCTCCTTTACGTTGTCGTTCTCCTTCACGTTCTCCTTTACGTTGTCGTTCTCCTTCACATTGTCCTTCTCCTTCTCCTTCACATTGTCCTTCACGTTCTCCTTTACGTTCTCTTTAACCTTCACGTTCTCCTTTACGTTCTCCTCCTTCACGTTGTCCTTCTCCTTCACGTTGTCCTTTACGTTGTCTTTCTCCTTCACGTTGTCCTTCACCTTCTCCTTCACGTTGTCTTTCTCCTTCACGTTGTCTTTCACCTTCTCCTTCACGTTCTCCTTTACGTTGTCCTTCACCTTCTCCTTCACGTTGTCTTTCACCTTCTCCTTCACGTTGTCCTTCTCCTTCTCTCTGTTCTCCTTGTTCCAGAGCATCTCCGGGTTGAGACTCAGGGACACGTTCCTGAAGAGGACGTATGAGTACGACGACGTGGCCCAGGTGTGCGTGGTCTGCCCCTACAGCAGCAGCGCGTGCTAGGGTTAGAGGTTAGAGGTTAGGAGGTATGGGGAGGTTTGAGGTTAGGGGTTAGAGGTTAGGACGTTAGGAGGTATGGGGAGGTTAGGAGAGGTTGGAGGTTAGGACGTTAGGAGAGGTTAGGGGTTAGAGGTTAGGACGTTAGGAGAGGTTAGGGGTTAGAGGTTAGGAGGTATGGGGAGGTTAGGAGAGGTTGGAGGTTAGGACGTTAGGAGAGGTTAGGAGAGGTTGGAGGTTAGGACGTTAGGATAGGGGAGGTTAGGAGGTTAGGAGAGGTTAGAGGTTAGAGGTTAGGAGGTGGGGAAACAGAGGTTAGGAGAGGTTAGAGGTTAGGAGAGGTTAGGGGTTAGAGGCTAGGAGAGGTTAGGGGTTAGGAGAGGTTAGGGGAGGTTAGGGGTTAGGAGGTAGGGGAGGTTGGAGGTTAGAGGCTAGGGGAGGTTCGAGGTTAGGAGGTTAGAGGCTAGGCGGGGTTAGGAGATTGCCAGAGGCTGGGAGGTTGGAGGTTAGAGGCTAGGAGGTTAGGGCTAGGAGGTTGGGGTTGGGAGGTAGGAGGTTAGGGGTTAGGAGGAAGGGGAGGTTGGAGGTTAGGGGTTAGAGGCTAGGAGAGGTTAGGAGAGGTTCGAGGTTAGGGGAGGTTAGAGGCTAGGCGGGGTTAGGAGATTAGGGGTTAGAGGCTAGGAGGTTGGAGGTTCGATTAGGAGGTTGGGGCTAGGAGGTTAGGAGATTGAGGGTTAGAGCTAGGAGGTTAGAGGCTAGGAGGTTGAGGTTAGGGAGGTTGGAGGCTGGGAGGTTAGGAGTGGGGAGGTTGGAGGTGAGGTTGGAAGGCTAGGGGTTGGGGGCTAGGGAGTTGGAGAGGTTCGTTGGGGAGGTTAGAGGCTAGGCGGGGTTAGGAGATTAGGGGTTAGAGGCTAGGAGAGGTTAGGGGTTAGGAGGAAGGGGAGGTTGGAGGTTAGGGGTTAGAGGCTAGGGTTAGAGGCTGGGGAGAGGTTAGGAGGTTCGAGGTTGGAGGTTGGGGTTGGGGTTAGGAGGTTAGGGAGGTTAGAGCTAGGTTAGGGAGGTTAGGGGCTAGGGGTTAGAGGTTAGGAGATTAGGGGTTAGAGGCTAGGAGAGGTTAGGGGTTAGGAGAGGTTAGAGGCTAGGAGAGGTTAGGGGTTAGAGGAGAGGTTAGAGGTTAGGGTTAGGGGAGGTTAGAGGAGAGGTTAGGGGTTAGGAGAGGTTAGGGGAGGTTAGAGGCTAGGAGAGGTTAGGGGCTAGGAGAGGTTAGAGGTTAGGGGAGGTTAGAGGCTAGGAGAGGTTAGGGGTTAGAGGCTAGGAGCCTGTTTTTGATTGAGAGACGGACCAACATTTTAAAATGACTTGTGAATAATATAAATCCCTTTCTTTGAAGATGTCAATGTGCATGTTAATAAATACCTGTCCACTGATCACCGCGGGGTCCAGGGTGCTTCTGTTGAAACGTTCTGCAGACGACGCTGAGGGGCCTTTCAAGCTTTAGACACACAATACCCGATATATATGTTTTCTTTCTTTTTTCTATATATATATATATGACTGTGTGTGTGACTACTGGACTCTGTAAAGCGACTTCGGGATGTCGACATGACTTGAGAAGCGCTATATAAAATAAATGATTATTATTATTATTATTTATATATATTAAATATATTTTTTATTCTATATTTATTATTTTTATCATTTTATATATATAATATATATAATATATATATATCTTAAATATATATATATTAGGGCTGTCAATCGATTTAAAAAATTAACTAATTAATCGCACATTTTGAAATTCATTAATCGCGATTAATCGCGATAAAAAGTTTTTGTTTCTTCTTTTTAAAGACAAAACTCCACACAGAGCTGTGTTTTCAAAGAGGCTCCTACCTATAAAGTGCCAGCGAGGTATTTAATATCGTGGATGATAAATAGTTTCTTCAGTGAAACATCAGATTAGTAAAAAAAAAAGAAGTATATTGAGACCCCATTGGTCCTGTCATCTTTACCACTGAACAGCAGAACCAGTGGCCTTGGTAACTGACTGACATTCACATATGTCACGTTCACCCTCTGGAGGCGGGGCTCATTTTATACATTTTACAAAAACATGTAAATTCACCTTTTAAAGGCGTTTGCATATGACACATACCCACGTGTTCTACATCAAACATTCCAGAACAATCTCAGCTCTGTAATAAGGCCCATTGTCCTCGCGCCGTGTTCTCTGGCTTCTGACTGACAGGCTGCTCATGAGCCTCACCTGTGAGGTGGGAGGTCCTTTGTGATTTACTGAGTGATCATTGGTTGTTTTTTTCGCAAAATGTTGACAGACAAACGGATTGACCAATCACGGTGAAGGTTTCGTGTGACGAGTTCTTTCCGCGCCGCGTCCCCGACCGTCGCCCTCCGTTCCTCTGTGTGTCAGGGGAGGCGGGAGGAAGGAGGAGCAGGAGGAAACCCGACTGATTCATCCACGAGTTTAAACTCATTTCTGCTCCTTATTTTCGCGGAGAAATAATTGTTTTAAAAACGGAAACAGTGTTAAACCGTACTGCCGCGGTTTGACACTCAGGAGTGAAAAACTTCAACGAACACCGGAAGTAAACAAAGTTGCGTTAATTGCGTTAAAATATTTTAGTGCGTTAACACGGCCAAATTAATCACAGATTAACGCGTTAACGCTGACAGCCCTAATATATATTATTATATATTTTGTATATACATAATTATATATATATATCAATAATAGATATATATAAATAATAGATATATAAAATATAAATAATATATAAAATATATGCACTTCAAGGAACACTTCACCCCTCTGTACTCTAAGAAGTATCACTCTCATATTTAGAGAAATGACCACACGTTTCTTTTCAAGACATTTATTCACGTTTTCAGACTAAACATCTGGCTGCCTCAGTATAATAACCTCACCTACCTCCATAACGCATCTACATCTCAAATACCAGATTTAAGAGCATGCAAAACGAACAACCTGTGTACTTCATCGCTCGTTAATGAACAATTAAATATGCTTAAAAGGGAGATATTTATATATATTTCTAGGACACAATGCAGGCTGCAAACGGCTGTCCTCATCCAAACAGTGAAATAGTACTCGTGAAAAGCAGCGATGGGAGTTGACCGGTCTATACAACTCATATTCCACGAGGCGATGTGAATGTGTCCGGTTGCCGTGGGAGACGCAGGACGAGATGCTGGAGGAGTTCTCCCCCTGGCCGAGAGCCGTGGTCATAAAACACGACCTGCAGACTGTGAAGAGCACTGAAGACCGGATACGCCCCCCCCAGAGGGCTGCGTGAGTTCTCTTTCTACGACGAGGTGTTTATTACGATGTTTCTATGTCATATATATATACACGAGTTGTGGGATGCTTCGTCTCTCCGTCGCCACGGTAACGTGCCTCGTCCTCGTCTCTTCATTCCAGCGACGCGATTCAAGAAATGTGAGTAGAGATTGTAAACGATGGTTGTTTCCCTTCCTTGGGAAAACAATAAATAAATGAGAAACTGAAATATTAAAAAAAGGAGAAATAATGCTTGTTAATGATGCAACTCTATCATTTTCTTTCAGCAATTGTTTTGGGCTTTAAATTAAAAAAATATATTATTAACTTAATTATTTGTAATTAATTATAATTCTATATACAGTACATCATTTATTGGATTTAATTATAATTACATTTAATTAAATATAATAACAAGTATTTATCTATACTTTTATTTAAACATAATTAAATAGATAGATATATAGATACAATTAATTGTAATTAATTTAGTTTGACTATAAGTAAATATATATATATATATATCCAATGAATTGTATGGTGAGGAGCCACCTGAGTGCATCAGGCGTCCTCCTCTGCGCTGAAGGAGCGGCTCCTGATGTGGTTCCTCAGCTGCTCGATGAGCTCCGGGTTCTGCTGCTGGATCTGCTGAGCGAACTGCTGGCCGCTGTCAGAGGAGACACACCTGAGTGTACCTGTGTGTACCTGTGTGTACCTGAGTGTGTACCTGTGTGTACCTGAGTGTACCTGAGTGTACGAGTGTGTACCTGAGTGTGTACCTGTGTGTGTACCTGTGTGTACCTGAGTGTGTACCTGTGTGTACCTGAGTGTGTACCTGAGTGTACCTGTGTGTACCTGTGTGTACCTGTGTGTACCTGTGAGTGTACCTGAGTGTGTACCTGAGTGTACCTGTGTGTACCTGAGTGTACCTGAGTGTACCTGAGTGTACGAGTGTGTACCTGAGTGTGTACCTGTGTGTGTACCTGTGTGTACCTGAGTGTGTACCTGTGTGTGTACCTGAGTGTACCTGTGTGTACCTGAGTGTGTACCTGAGTGTACCTGTGTGTGTACCTGTGTGTACCTGAGTGTACCTGTGTGTGTACCTGTGTGTGTACCTGAGTGTACCTGAGTGTACCTGTGTGTACCTGTGTGTACCTGTGTGTACCTGAGTGTACCTGTGTGTACCTGAGTGTGTACCTGAGTGTACCTGAGTGTACCTGTGTGTACCTGTGAGTGTGTACATGTGTGTATACCTGTGGGTGTGTACCTGTGTGTACCTGAGTGTACCTGTGTGTACCTGTGTGTACCTGAGTGTACCTGTGTGTGTACCTGTGTGTGTACCTGAGTGTACCTGTGTGTACCTGAGTGTGTACCTGTGTGTGTACCTGAGTATACCTGTGTACCTGGTGTGCTGTGTGTGTACCTGAGTGTGTACCTGAGTGTACCTGCGTGTACCTGTGTGTACCTGTGTACCTGTATGTGTACCTGTGTGTATGTGTACCTGTGTGTATGTGTACCTGTGTGTACCTGAGTGTACCTGAGTGTGTACCTGTGGGTGTGTACCTGTGTGTGTACCTGAGTGTACCTGTGTGTGTACCTGTGTGTGTACCTGAGTGTGTACCTGAGTGTGTACCTGTGTGTGTACCTGAGTGTACCTGTGTGTGTACCTGTGTGTGTACCTGAGTGTACCTGTGTGTACCTGTGTGTGTACCTGTGTGTACCTGAGTGTACCTGTGTGTACCTGTGTGTGTACCTGTGTGTACCTGAGTGTACCTGTGTGTACCTGTGTGTACCTGTGTGTACCTGAGTGTGTACCTGTGTGTACCTGAGTGTACCTGTGTGTACCAGTACCTGTGTGTATGTGTGCCTGTGTGTACCTGAGTGTACCTGTGTGTACCTGTGTGTGTACCTGAGTGTACCTGTGTGTACCTGAGTGTGTACCTGTGTGTACCTGAGTGTGTACCTGTGTGTGTACCTGTGTGTACCTGTGTGTACCTGTGTGTACCTGAGTGTACCTGTGTGTGTACCTGTGTGTACCTGAGTGTACCTGTGTGTGTACCTGTGTGTGTACCTGTGTACGAGTGTGTACCTGAGTGTACCTGAGTGTACCTGTGTGTACCTGTGTACCTGTGTGTGTACCTGTGTGTACCTGTGTGTGTACCTGGTGTGCCTGTGTGTACCCTGTGTGTACCTGAGGTACCTGTGCCTGGTGTACCTGTGCGTACCTGTGTGTATCTGTGTGTGTGTACCCTGTGTGTACCTGTGTGTACCTGAGTGTGTACCTGTGTGTACCTGTGTGTGTACCTGTGTGTACCTGTGTGTACCTGTGTGTACCTGTGTGTACCTGTGTGTACCTGTGTGTGTACCTGTGTGTACCTGTGTGTACCTGTGTGTACCTGTGTGTGTACCTGTGTGTGTACCTGAGTGTACCTGTGTGTGTACCTGAGTGTACCTGTGTACCTGTGTGTGTACCTGAGTGTACCTGTGTGTGTACCTGAGTGTACCTGTGTGTGTACCTGTGTGTGTACCTGTGTGTGTACCTGAGTGTACCTGTGTGTGTACCTGAGTGTACCTGTGTGTACCTGTGTGTACCTGAGTGTGTACCTGTGTGTGTACCTGAGTGTACCTGAGTGTACCTGAGTGTACCTGTGTGTACCTGAGTGTACCTGTGTGTGTACCTGTGTGTACCTGAGTGTACCTGTGTGTGTACCTGTGTGTACCTGTGTACCTGAGTGTGTACCTGTGTGTGTACCTGAGTGTACCTGTGTGTGTACCTGTGTGTACCTGTGTGTACCTGAGTGTACCTGTGTACCTGTGTGTACCTGAGTGTGTACCTGTGTGTACCTGTGTGTACCTGTGTGTACCTGTGTGTACCTGTGTACCTGTGTGTACCTGAGTGTACCTGTGTGTACCTGTGTGTACCTGTGTGTGTACCTGAGTGTACCTGTGTGTACCTGTGTACCTGTGTGTGTACCTGAGTGTACCTGTGTGTACCTGAGTGTACCTGTGTACGAGTGTGTACCTGTGTGTGTGTACCTGTGTGTGTACCTGTGTGTACCTGTGTGTGTACCTGAGTGTGTACCTGTGTGTACCTGTGTGTACCTGAGTGTACCTGTGTGTGTACCTGAGTGTACCTGTGTGTACCTGAGTGTACCTGAGTGTACCTGAGTGTGTACCTGTGTGTACCTGTGTGTGTACCTGAGTGTACCTGTGTGTACCTGTGTGTACCTGTGTGTGTACCTGTGTGTGTACCTGAGTGTACCTGTGTGTACCTGAGTGTACCTGTGTGTACCTGAGTGTACCTGTGTGTACCTGTGTGTACCTGTGTGTACCTGAGTGTACCTGTGTGTGTACCTGAGTGTGTACCTGTGTGTGTACCTGAGTGTACCTGTGTGTGTACCTGTGTGTACCTGAGTGTACCTGTGTGTACCTGAGTGTGTACCTGTGTGTGTACCTGAGTGTACCTGTGTGTGTACCTGAGTGTGTACCTGAGTGTGTACCTGTGTGTGTACCTGTGTGTACCTGTGTGTACCTGTGTGTACCTGTGTGTACCTGTGTGTACCTGTGTACCTGAGTGTACCTGTGTGTACCTGTGTGTACCTGTGTGTACCTGAGTGTACCTGAGTGTACCTGAGTGTACCTGTGTGTGTACCTGAGTGTACCTGAGTGTGTACCTGTGTGTGTACCTGAGTGTACCTGAGTGTACCTGAGTGTACCTGAGTGTACCTGAGTGTACCTGTGTGTACCTGTGTGTACCTGAGTGTACCTGAGTGTACCTGAGTGTACCTGTGTGTACCTGAGTGTGTGTGTACCTGAGTGTACCTGTGTGTACCTGAGTGTACCTGAGTGTACCTGAGTGTACCTGAGTGTACCTGAGTGTGTGTACCTGTGTGTACCTGTGTACCTGAGTGTGCCTGGAGTGTGTACCTGGAGTGTGCCTGTGTGTGTGCCACTGAGTGTACCTGTGTGTACCTGAGTGTGTACCTGAGTGTACCTGTGTGTGTACCTGTGTGTACCTGTGTGTGTACCTGAGTGTACCTGTGTGTACCTGAGTGTACCTGTGTGTACCTGTGTGTACCTGAGTGTACCTGTGTGTACCTGTGTGTGTACCTGTGTGTACCTGTGTGTGTACCTGAGTGTACCTGTGTGTGTACCTGTGTGTGTACCTGTGTGTACCTGAGTGTACCTGTGTGTGTACCTGTGTGTGTACCTGTGTGTACCTGAGTGTACCTGTGTGTACCTGAGTGTACCTGTGTGTGTACCTGTGTGTGTACCTGAGTGTACCTGAGTGTGTACCTGTGTGTACCTGTGTGTACCTGTGTGTGTACCTGAGTGTACCTGTGTGTGTACCTGAGTGTACCTGTGTGTGTACCTGAGTGTACCTGTGTACCTGTGTGTACCTGTGTGTACCTGTGTGTACCTGTGTGTACCTGTGTGTGTACCTGTGTGTACCTGTGTGTACCTGTGTGTGTACCTGTGTGTACCTGAGTGTACCTGTGTGTACCTGTGTGTGTACCTGTGTGTACCTGAGTGTACCTGTGTGTGTACCTGTGTGTACCTGTGTGTACCTGAGTGTACCTGTGTGTACCTGAGTGTACCTGTGTGTACCTGAGTGTACCTGAGTGTACCTGTGTGTGTACCTGTGTGTACCTGAGTGTGTACCTGTGTACCTGAGTGTGTACCTGTGTGTACCTGTGTACCTGAGTGTGTACCTGAGTGTACCTGAGTGTACCTGAGTGTACCTGTGTGTACCTGAGTGTGTACCTGTGTGTGTACCTGAGTGTGTACCTGAGTGTACCTGTGTGTACCTGAGTGTACCTGTGTACGAGTGTGTACCTGTGTGTGTACCTGTGTGTGTACCTGTGTGTACCTGTGTGTACCTGTGTGTACCTGTGTGTGTACCTGTGTGTGTACCTGTGTGTGTACCTGTGTGTGTACCTGAGTGTACCTGTGTGTACCTGAGTGTACCTGTGTGTACCTGTGTGTACCTGTGTGTGTACCTGTGTGTACCTGTGTGTGTACCTGTGTGTACCTGTGTGTACCTGAGTGTACCTGTGTGTGTACCTGAGTGTGTACCTGTGTGTGTACCTGAGTGTACCTGTGTGTGTGTACCTGTGTGTGTACCTGTGTGTGTACCTGTGTGTGTACCTGAGTGTGTGTACCTGTGTGTACCTGTGTGTACCTGTGTGTACCTGTGTGTGTACCTGTGTGTACCTGTGTGTACCTGTGTGTACCTGTGTGTACCTGTGTGTGTACCTGTGTGTACCTGTGCGTACCTGTGCGTGTACCTGTGTGTACATGTGTGTACCTGTGTGTACATGTGTGTACCTGTGTGTGTACCTGAGTGTGTACCTGAGTGTACCTGAGTGTGTACCTGTGTGTACCTGAGTGTACCTGAGTGTGTACCTGAGTGTGTACCTGTGTGTACCTGTGTACCTGAGTGTACCTGTGTACCTGTGTGTACCTGTGTGTGTACCTGAGTGTACAGAGTGTACCTGTGTGTGCCTGTGTACCTGAGTGTGTACCTGAGTGTGTGTGTGCCTGTTGTACCTGTGTGTACCTGTGTGTGTGTACCTGAGTGTACACAGTGTGTACCTGGTGTACCTGTGTGTACCTGTGTGTGTACCTGTGTGTACCTGAGTGTACCTGTGTGTGTACCTGTGTGTACCTGAGTGTGTACCTGTGTGTGTACCTGAGTGTGTACCTGTGTGTGTACCTGTGTGTACCTGAGTGTACCTGTGTACCTGTGTGTGTACCTGAGTGTACCTGAGTGTACCTGTGTGTACCTGTGTGTACCTGTGTGTACCTGAGTGTACCTGTGTGTACCTGTGTGTACCTGTGTGTGTACGAGTGTGTACCTGAGTGTACCTGTGTGTACCTGAGTGTGTACCTGTGTGTACCTGTGTGTGTACCTGAGTGTACCTGTGTGTACCTGAGTGTACCTGTGTGTGTACCTGTGTGTGTACCTGTGTGTGTACCTGTGTGTACCTGTGTGTGTACCTGTGTGTACCTGAGTGTACGAGTGTGTGTACCTGAGTACCTGAGTGTACCTGTGTGTACCTGAGTGTACCTGTGTGTGTACCTGAGTACCTGTGTGTGTACGAGTGTGTGTACCTGAGTATACCTGTGTACGAGTGTGTACCTGAGTGTACCTGAGTGTGTACCTGTGTGTACCTGTGTGTACCTGAGTGTACCTGTGTGTGTACCTGAGTGTACCTGAGTGTGTACCCGAGTGTGTACCTGTGTGTACCTGTGTGTGTACCTGAGTGTGTACCCGAGTGTGTACCTGTGTGTACCTGTGTGTGTACCTGTGTGTACCTGTGTGTACCTGTGTGTACCTGTGTGTACCTGTGTGTACCTGAGTGTACCTGTGTGTGTACCTGTGTGTACCTGTGTGTGTACCTGTGTGTGTACCTGAGTGTGCAGGTGTGTGCACCTGAGTGTACCTGTGTGTACCTGTGTGTGCTGAGGTCCTGGGTGTACAGTATGTGGCCTGTGTGTACCTGAGTGCCTGAGTGTCACAGTGTGTGTACGTGTAGCTGTGTACCTGTGTGTGTACCTGTGTGTGTACCTGAGTGTGTACCTGAGTGTGTACCTGAGTGTACCTGTGTGTACCTGAGTGTACCTGTGTGTACCTGAGTGTACCTGTGTGTGTACCTGAGTGTACCTGTGTGTACCTGAGTGTGTACCTGTGTGTACATGTGTGGCACCTGAGTGTGTACCTGAGTGTACCTGTGTGGCCTGTGTGACCTGAGTGTGCAGTGTGTCTGAGTGTGTGTTGCCTGTGTGTGTACCTGAGTGTGTACCTGTGTGTACAGTGTGTGTACCTAGGTGTACCTGTGTGTGTGTGTACCTGAGTGTACACCTGTGTACCTGTGTGTACCTGAGTGTACCTGTGTGTGTACCTGAGTGTACCTGTGTGTGTACCTGTGTGTACCTGAGTGTACCTGAGTGTACCTGTGTGTACCTGAGTGTACCTGTGTGTGTACCTGTGTGTACCTGTGTACCTGTGTACCTGTGTGTGTACCTGAGTGTACCTGTGTGTACCTGAGTGTGTGTGTGTGTGTGTACCTGTGTGTACCTGAGTGTACCTGTGTGTGTACCTGAGTGTACCTGTGTGTGTACCTGTGTGTGTACCTGAGTGTACCTGTGTGTGTGTACCTGAGTGTGTACCTGTGTGTACCTGTGTGTACCTGAGTGTGTACCTGTGTGTACCTGTGTGTACCTGTGTGTGTACCTGAGTGTGTACCTGAGAGTGTGTACCTGAGTGTACCTGTGTGTGTACCTGAGTGTGTACCTGAGTGTGTACCTGTGTGTGTACCTGAGTGTGTACCTGAGTGCCACAGGTGTACTGTGTGTACCTGAGTGTACCTGTGTGTACCTAGGTGTACCTGTGTGTACCTGTGTACCACAAGTGTGTACTGTGTACGAGTGTGTACCTGAGTGTACCTGTGTGTACCTGAGTGTACCTGTGTGTACCTGTGTGTGTACCTGTGTGTGTACCTGAGTGTACCTGTGTGTGTACCTGTGTGTACCTGTGTGTACCTGTGTGTGTACCTGTGTGTACCTGTGTGTGTACCTGAGTGTACCTGTGTGTACCTGTGTGTACCTGTGTGTACCTGTGTACCTGTGTGTGTACCTGTGTGTGTACCTGAGTGTACCTGTGTGTACCTGTGTGTACCTGTGTGTACCTGTGTGTGTACCTGAGTGTACCTGTGTGTGTACCTGTGTGTACCTGAGTGTACCTGTGTGTGTACCTGAGTGTACCTGTGTGTGTACCTGAGTGTACCTGAGTGTACCTGTGTGTGTACCTGTGTGTGTACCTGAGTGTACCTGTGTGTACCTGTGTGTGTACCTGTGTGTACCTGAGTGTACCTGTGTGTACCTGTGTGTGTACCTGTGTGTACCTGAGTGTACCTGTGTGTGTACCTGAGTGTACCTGTGTGTACCTGTGTGTACCTGTGTGTGTACCTGAGTGTGTACCTGTGTGTGTACCTGAGTGTGTACCTGTGTGTGTACCTGTGTGTGTACCTGAGTGTGTACCTGAGTGTGTACCTGTGTGTGTACCTGAGTGTGTACCTGTGTGTGTACCTGAGTGTACCTGTGTGTACCTGTGTGTACCTGTGTGTACCTGTGTGTGTACCTGAGTGTACCTGTGTGTGTGTACACATGTGTACTGTGTACCTGTGTACCTGTGTGTGTACCTGAGTGTACCTGTGTGTGTACCTGTGTGTGTACCTGAGTGTACCTGAGTGTGTACCTGTGTGTACCTGAGTGTACCTGTGTGTACCTGAGTGTACCTGTGTGTGTACCTGAGTGTACCTGTGTGTGTACCTGTGTGTGTACCTGTGTGTACCTGTGTACCTGAGTGTACCTGTGTGTGTACCTGAGTGTACCTGTGTGTACCTGTGTGTACCTGAGTGTGTACCTGTGTGTACCTGAGTGTACCTGTGTGTGTACCTGAGTGTACCTGTGTGTACCTGTGTGTGTACCTGAGTGTACCTGTGTGTACCTGAGTGTACCTGTGTGTGTGTACCTGTGTGTGTACCTGAGTGTACCTGTGTGTACCTGAGTGTGTACCTGTGTGTGTACCTGAGTGTACCTGTGTGTGTACCTGTGTGTGTACCTGAGTGTACCTGTGTGTGTACCTGTGTGTGTACCTGAGTGTACCTGTGTGTGTACCTGAGTGTACCTGTGTGTACCTGAGTGTACCTGTGTGTGTACCTGTGTGTACCTGAGTGTACCTGTGTGTGTACCTGAGTGTACCTGTGTGTGTACCTGAGTGTGTACCTGTGTGTGTACCTGAGTGTACCTGTGTGTGTACCTGAGTGTACCTGAGTGTACCTGTGTGTACCTGTGTGTGTACCTGAGTGTACCTGTGTGTACCTGTGTGTACCTGAGTGTACCTGTGTGTACCTGAGTGTGTACCTGTGTGTGTACCTGTGTGTGTACCTGTGTACCTGAGTGTACCTGTGTGTGTACCTGTGTGTACCTGTGTGTGTACCTGTGTGTACCTGTGTGTACCTGAGTGTACCTGTGTGTGTACCTGAGTGTACCTGTGTGTGTACCTGTGTGTACCTGTGTGTGTACCTGAGTGTACCTGTGTGTGTACCTGAGTGTACCTGTGTGTGTACCTGTGTGTACCTGTGTGTACCTGTGTGTACCTGAGTGTACCTGTGTGTGTACCTGTGTGTACCTGAGTGTACCTTACTACTACTTACGCTTCTATTAAGCTGGAGATGTCCGACAGCCCGCCCACTCCTGCTGCCGGACCCCCGACTGCATTGGACATCATCCCCGACATGCTGACAGGGACACGGAGTGTCACACCGTCTGTCTTCCCCTTCAGAGGGAAGACAGACGGTGTGACACTCACAGCTGCTGCACTTGTTGGTTCTGCATCACGCTGGCAGCCTGAGGACACACACACACACACTGTGACTCAGAGAGGATAGACACACACACTCATGCTCACCATGCTGATGAAGGCGGGGTTGTTGATTAAACTCGCCATGTCGAATCCCAATCCAGCCGCTATCTGTGGCACACACACACACACACTTAAGTGTATCACACATATCCTGTAGTACATGTGTTCTATGTGTATATGTGAGTATTATACAACACATATCCTGTAGTACATGTGTTCTATATATATATGTGAGTATTATACAACACATATCCTGTAGTACATGTGTTCTATATATATATGTGAGTATTATTCAACACATATCCTGTAGTACATGTGTTCTATGTGTATATGTGAGTATTATTCAACACATATCCTGTAGTACATGTGTTCTATATATATATGTGAGTATTACTCAACACATAACCTGTAGGATTTGTTTTGGTAGAGAGGTGTGTCCTGTTTACTGACACCTGAATCTTCACTGATTGGACGAGCGCTCATCACCTGGTTTCAATTGAATACCAACGAGCAAGGGGTGGTGGCAACGCGGCTGGAGGTAATTGGCACCAACATGGGCTCATAACCGGATCGGGTCTTTAGCGTCAGCTGTAGCGTCATCGGACGAAGACTCGGAGGACAAAGACATAGGAGTCTTCCGTTGGAGTCGAGACTCGGAGGACAAAGACATAGGAGTCTTCCGTTGGAGTCGAGACTCGGGAGGACAAAGACATAGGAGTCTTCCGTTGGAGTCGAGACTGGAGGACAAAGACATAGGAGTCTTCCGTTGGGTCGAGACTCGGAGGACAAAGACATAGGAGTCTTCCGTTGGAGTCGAGACTCGGAGGACAAAGACATAGGAGTCTTCCGTTGGAGTCGAGACTCGAGGACAAAGACATAGAGTCTTCCGTTGGGTCGAGACTCGGAGGACAAAGACATAGGAGTCTTCCGTTGGAGTCGAGACTGGAGGACAAAGACATAGGAGTCTTCCGTTGGGTCGAGACTCGGAGGACAAAGACATAGGGTCCTCCGTTGGAGTCGAATCTCGGAGGACAAAGACATAGGAGTCTTCCGTTGGAGTCGAGACTGGGACAAAGACATAGGAGTCTTCCGTTGGGTCGAGACTCGGAGGACAGACATAGGGTCTTCCGTTGGAGTCGAGACTGGGAGGACAAGACATAGGAGTCTTCCGTTGGAGTCGAGACTGGAGGACAAAGACATAGGAGTCTTCCGTTGGAGTCGAGACTGGGAGGACAAAGACATAGGAGTCTTCCGTTGGGTCGAGACTGGAGGACAAAGACATAAGGTCTTCCGTTGGGTCGAGACTGAGGACAAAGACATAGGAGTCTTCCGTTGGAGTCGAGACTCGGAGGACAAAGACATAGAGTCTTCCGTTGGAGTCGAGACTGAGGACAAAGACATAGGAGTCTTCCGTTGGGAGTCGAGACTCGGAGGACAAAGACATAGGAGTCTTCCGTTGGAGTCGAGACTCGGAGGACAAAGACATAGGAGTCTTCCGTTGGAGTCGAGACTCGGAGGACAAAGACATAGGAGTCTTCCGTTGGAGTCGAGACTCGGAGGACAAAGAAGGAGTCTTCCGTTGGTCGAGACTGAGGACAAAGACATCAGAGTCTTCCGTTGGAGTCTTCGTAGGCTGTGTATTCCACCATTTAGTGAATATGTGTGTCTTTTCCATACCTGTGCGTATCTCTCCTCGTAGTTCCTATAGGACTCGTTCATTCATGTGCGGAACCCTCCTCGGTTCTCCTTCCTACCCGTTCTACTCACCCAGCACCTTGTCACAGGAGGCCTCTGGAGCGGTCAGTCAGCCAACCGCAAGGCGGTTTCATCTCTTTGCCATGGAGCAGTCGCTTGACTTCCTGGCTCTCACTGAGACCTGGATCACAGCAGACAACCTACCCGGCTGCTCTCTGCTCGGCCTTCTCCTTCAGCCACACCAGACCCTCTGGTCGGGGTGGAGCTCAAATTCTCCTCTCACCCACATGGTGTTTCTCTACCCGCTTCCACTCTTTATCCCACTGACTCTTGAGTTTCACATGGTTGTTCTCTACCGTCCCCCTGGTTCTTTGGGAGATTTCTTGGAAGAGCTAGACGCCCTCCTGTCGAACTTCTCTGAACCAGCCCCCGCTCATCCTTCTGGGTGACTTCAACATCCAGACAGAGAAGTCATGTGATCTATTACTCTTACTGTCTTCCTTTAACCTCTCACTCAGTCCCTCCCCTCCCACTCACAAAGCCGGCAACCGCCTTGACTACATGTCCACTAGAAACTGCTCTACCTCCAACCTCACTGTAACTCCTCTCCATGTCTCTGACCACTTCTTCATCTCTTACTCTCTCGCTCTCTGGTACTGACAACCCACCCTTATCTACAGACTCTGCACCTGTACGGCGCAACATTCGCACCCTCTGTCCCTCCTCCCTGGCCTCCTCTGTCCTATCTGCTCTCCCCTCAACTGGCTCCTTCTCACTCATGCAGCCTAACTCTGCCACAGACACTCTCCTCTCTTCCCTGTCTTCATCTCTTGATTCTCTTTGTCCTTTTAAGACCGACCGGTTTAAATCCTCTCCTCTCCGTGGTTGTGTCCGGACTGGTCGCCGAGAGAGCCACCCTCGGCGGCGGAAGAAAATGGCGAAAAACGAATCAAGCGGAAGACTTGCACTTCTCTCCTCCTTCTCTTCCTCTATATCTGCAGCCAAAAGCTCGTTCTACCTGACCAAAATTCAGTCTTCCTTCTCTAACCCTAAAAAACTCTTCTCTATCTTTTCCAACCTCCTTGATCCCCTGGCCCCTCCTCCTTCCACCTTCTGCCACTTTGTGACTACTTTACAAACAAGATAGGCGACATCCGCTCCTCCTTTACTCATCCATCTTCTATCACCTCACCAACACTAACTTCTTCATCCCCTCTCTTTCCTCTTTCACCCCTGTCTCCCAATCAAGTTCTTAGCTTGGTGACCTCCGCTGACCGACCACCTGCGCCCTTGACCCCGTCCCGTCTCCCATTCTCCAGGCTGTTGCTCCTGACATTCTGACCTTCCTCACCCATCTTATTAACAGCTCCCTCTCAACTGGCTGTTTCCCTCTGAAGGAGGCGAGAGTCAACCCTCTCCTGAAACCACCTCGACCGTCTGGAGTGGAGCAACAGCAACTACAGACGGTCTCTCTTCTTCCTTTCTCTCAAAACTCTGGAGCGAGCTCTCTTGAGCCAAGTGTCCTCCTGTCTCCACAGTAACGACCTTCTTGACCCTCACCAGTCTGGAGTCAAGGCCACTCGACAGAGACTGGCCTCCTTGCTGAGCAGCTTCACACTGCTAGAGCAGCCTCTCTCTCCTCTGTCCTTATCCTTCACTCTGCTAGAGCATCCTCTCTCCTCTGTCCTTATCCTTCACTCTGCTAGAGCAGCCTCTCTCTCCTCTGTCCTTGTCCTTCACTCTGCTAGAGCAGCCTCTCTCCTCTGTCCTTATCCTTCACTCTCCTAGAGCAGCCTCTCTCTCCTCTGTCCTTATCCTTCACTCTCCTAGAGCAGCCTCTCTCTCCTCTGTCCTTATCCTTCTAGACCTTTCTGCAGCATTTGACACCGTGAACCACCAGATCCTGATCTCTTCTCTTCAGGACCTGGGATCTCAGGCACTGCACTCGCGCTTTTCTCTTCCTACCTTAACGACCACACTTACCAGGTAACTTGGAGAGGATCTGTGTCTGATCCTTGTCCTCTCACTATGGGGTTCCTCAAGGCTCCGTCCTGGGTCCCCTCCTCTTCCTCTCACTATGGGGTCGCCCAAGGCTCTGTCTCCTCTCACTGTGGGGTCCCTCAGGCTCCGTCCTGGGTCCCCTCCTCTTCCCTCTCTCCTCTCACTATGGGGTTCCTCAAGGCTCCGTCCTGGGTCCCTCCTCTTCCTCTCACTATGGCAAGGCTCCTCACTGTGGGGTCCCTCAAGGCTCGTCCTGGGTCCCCTCACCCGTCCTGGGTCCCTCCTCTTCCTCTCACTATGGGGTCCTCAAGGCTCCGTCCTGGGTCCCCTCCTGTCCTGGGTCCCTCCTCTTCCTCTCACTATGGGGTCCCTCAAGGCTCCGACCTGGGTCCCTCCTCTTCCTCTCACTGGGGTCCTCAAGGCTCCGTCCTGGTCCCTCCTCTTCCTCACCTGGGTCCCCTCCTCTTCCTCTCACTATGGGGTTCCTCAAGGCTCGTCCTGGGTCCCCTCTTCCTCTCACTATGGGGTCCCCAAGGCCCTCAAGGCTCGTCCCTCCTGGGTCCCCTCCTCTTCCTCTCACTGTGGGGTCCCCCAAGGCTCAGTCCTGGGTCCCTCCTCTTCCTCTCACTATTCCTCAAGGCTCCGTCCTGGGTCCCCCTCTTCCCTCTCCGTCCTGGGTCCCTCCTCTTCCCTCTCACTATGGGGTCCCTCAAGGCTCCGTCCTGGGTCCCTCCTCTTCCCTCACTATAGTCCCCAAGGCTCCTCTTCCCTCTCACTATGGGGTTCCTCAAGGCTCCGTCCTGGGTCCCCCTCTCTTCCTCTCACTGCTCACGGGGTCCCCAAGGCTCGTCCTGGGTCCCCTCCTCTTCCTCTCTGCTGGGGTTCCTCAGGCGTCCTGGGTCCCCTCCTCTTCCTCTATAGGGTTCCTCAGGCTCAGTCCTGGGTCCCTCCTCTTCCTCACTATGGGGTCCTCAAGGCTCCGTCCTGGTTCCCCTCCTCTTCCTCTCACTATGCTTGGTCCCCAAGGCTCCGTCCTGGGTCCCTCCTCTTCCTCTGGCTCCGTCCTGGGTCCCTCCTCTTCCCTCTCTGCCTCCTCTTCCTCTCACTATGGGGTTCCTCAGGGCTCGGGTCCCTCCTCTTCCTCTCCTGGGTCCCCTCAAGGCTCCGTCCTGGGTCCCCTCCTGTTCCTCTCACTATGGGGTTCCTCAAGGCTCCGTCCTGGGTCCCTCCTCTTCCTCCCTCCTCTCTCACTATGGGGTCCCTCAGGCTCCGTCCTGGGTCCCTCCTCTTCCTCTCACTGTGGGGTCCCTCAAGGCTCCGTCCTGGGTCCCCTCCTTCCTCTCACTATGGGGTCCCTCAACTCCTCTCCCCAAGGCTCCATCCTGGGTCCCTCTCTTCCTCTCACTGTAGGGGTTCCTCAAGGCTCCGTCCTGGGTCCCCTCTCCCTCTCACTAAGGGTCCCTCAAGGCTCCGTCCTGGGTCCCTCCTCTTCCTCTCACTGTGGGGGTCCCTCAAAGGCTCCGTCCTGGGTCCCCTCCTCTTCCCTCTCACTATGGGGTCCCTCAAGGCTCCGTCCTGGGTCCCTCCTCTTCCTCTCACTATGGGGTTCCTCAAGGCTCCGTCCTGGGTCCCTCCTCTTCCTCACTATGGGGTCCTCAAGGCTCCGTCCTGGGTCCCTCCTCTCTTCCTCTCACTATGGGGTCCTCAGGCTCCGTCCTGGGTCCCTCCTCTTCCTCTCACTATGGGGTTCCTCAAGGCTCTGGTCCTGGGTCCCCTCCTCTCCCTCTCACTATGGGGTCCTCAGGCTCCGTCCTGGGTCCCCTCCTCTTCCTCTCACTATGGGGTCCCCAAGGCTCCGTCCTGGGTCCCTCCTCTTCCTCTCACTATGGGGGGTCCCTCAGGCTCCGTCTGGGTCCCCTCCTCTTGTCCCCAAGGCTCCGTCCTGGGTCCCTCCTCTTCCTCTCACTATGGGGTCCCCAAGGCTCCGTCCTGGGTCCCCTCCTCTTCCTCTCACTATGGGGTCCCCAAGGCTCCGTCCTGGGTCCCTCCTCTTCCTCTCCCCTCCTCTCTCTCACTATGGGGTCCTCAAGGCTCCGTCCTGGGTCCCTCCTCTTCCTCTCACTATGGGGTCCCTCAAGGCTCCGTCCTGGGTCCCTCCTCTTCCTCTCACTATGGGGTTCCTCAAGGCTCGTCCTGGGTCCCCTCCTCTTCCCTCTCACTATGGGGTCCTCAGGCTCAAATCCTGGGTCCCCTCCTCTTCCTCCTCTCACTATGGGGTTCCTCAAGGCTCCGTCCTGGGTCCCCTCCTCTTCCTCCTTCACTATGGGTCCTCAAGGCTCCGTCCTGGGTCCCTCCTCTTCCTCACTATGGGGTCCTCACTCCGTCCTGGGTCCCTCTCTTCCTCCTCACTATGGGGTTCCTCAAGGCTCGTCCTGGGTCCCCTCCTCTTCCTCACTATGGGGTTCCTCAGGGCTCAAGTCCTGGGTCCCCTCCTCTTCCTCCTGCCTTGGGGTCCTCAGGGTCCTGGGTCCCTCCTCTTTCCTCTCACTATGGGGTCCCCCAAGGGAGCTCCGTCTGGGTCCCCTCCTCTTCCTCTCACTATGAGGTCCCTCAAGGCTCGTCCTGGGTCCCTCCTCTTCCTCTCACTATGGGGTCCTCAAGGCTCAGTCCTGGGTCCCTCCTCTTCCTCTCACTATGGGGTTCCTCAAGGCTCCGTCCTGGGTCCCTCCTCTTCCTCTCCCTGTGGGGTTCCTCAAGGCTCCGTCCTGGGTCCCTCCTCCCTCTCACTATGGGTCCCCAGGCTCCGTCCTGGGTCCCTCTTCCTCTCATGGGGTCCTCAAGGCTCCACTTCCTCTCACTATGGGGTCCTCCGTCCTGGGTCCCTCCTCTTCCTCTCACTCCCCAAGGCTCAGTCCTGGGTCCCTCTTCCCTCTCACTATGGGGTCCTCAAGGCTCCGTCCTGGGTCCCTCCTCTTCCCCTCTCTCACTGGGGTCCTCAAGGCTCCGTCCTGGGTCCTCCTCTTCCTCTCACTGAGGCTCCTGGGTCCCCTCCTCTTCCTCTCACTATGGGGTCCCTCAAGGCTCCGTCCTGGGTCTCCTCCTCTTCCTCTCACTATGGGGTTCCTCAAGGCTCTGTCCTGGGTCCCTCCTCTTCACCTCTCACTATGGGGTTCTCAAGGCTCCGTCCTGGGTCCCCTCCTCTTCTCTCTGTACACAAATTCTCTCGGCTCTGTCATTCGTTCGCATGGCTTCTCCTACCATAGCTATGCTGATGACACCCAACTGATCTTCTCGTTTCCACCATCCGAAACACGGGTGGTGGCGCGAATCTCTGCCTGTCTGACCGACATCTCTCAGTGGATGTCTGCTCACCACCTGAAGATCAACCCTGACAAGACCGAGCTACTATTCCTTCGAAAGGCTCCCCACCCATGACCTGACTACCACCTTCAACAGCTCTGTGTTGGCCCTACCCTGACTGCCAGGAACCTCGGGTGACACTAGACAGTCAACTCTCCCTGATGGCCAACATCACTGTGACGCAGCAGCGTTCCTGTAGGTACATGCTGCACAACATCAGGAGAGCACGGCCTCTTCTTACTCAGAAGGCGGCGCGGGTTCTGGTCAGGCTCTGATCATTTCACGCCTTGACTACTGCAACCTCCTCCTGGCTGGTCTACCCGCTAAGGCCATCCGACCTCTGCAGCTCATCCAGAATGCAGCAGCTGGTCTTCAGCCTCCCGAAATTCACCCACCACTCCGCTCCTCCGATCTCTTCACTGGTTACGGTGGCTGCCGCATCCGCTTCAAAACACTGGTTCTTGGTACCCGTGCTCTGAGCGGATCGGGCCCGTCCTACATCCGGGATATGGTCACACCGTACACCCGGCACGTTCGCTCCGGCTCGGCAACCCAATCGTCTTGTGACTCCGTCACCTCGAGCTAATCACTCTACATCCAGACTGTTGCTGTCCTGCTCCTCAGTGGTGGAACGAGCTCCCCACTGACATCAGGACAGCAGAAAGTCTCTACATCTTCCGCCGGAGACTGAAAACACATCTTTTCCGACTATCTGGATTAAAACACAGATTTGCACTTCAGTGGCACTTATTGTGGTGCTTTTGTGGTTCGGCTGAGTTGAGGAAGTGTTGCTTCCTGTGTTCTTGTAGTTCTTGGTTTGTACTCTAGGTTGAATGCACTTATTGTAAGTCGCTTTGGATAACAGCGTCTGCTAAATGACATGTAATGTAATGTAATGTTCTATATATATATGTGAGTATTACTCAACACTTATCCTGTAGTACATGTGTTCTATATATATATGTGAGTATTATACAACACATATCCTGTAGTATATGTGTGTATATGTACATGTTCTCTGGGGCTGGAGGCTTCCTTCTGCTTCTGCTCCACGACCTTCAGGTTGGCCTTGTAGGTGTCGTTGTCGGGGTCCAGCACCAGAGCTTTCTTGAAGTGGGTGATTGCCTCTGGGTACTTGGTCATGGCCGTCAACGCCAAGCTGTAAACGCCCACAGTGAGAAGGTCATATTGGACCCGTACCGTGATGCATTGTGGGTCGCTGTGGGCTCACCCCATGCGGCCGTAGGCCTTGCTGTAGGCCGGGTCGATGCCGATGGCGCGCTCGCAGTCGGCCGTGGCGTCGCGGTAGCTGCCCAGCTTACTGTGAGCGGCAGCTCTATGGAGAGGGAAGGTACGCCAGGTACACCACCAAAAACACCGTGTATATACACATACATGTATATGTATAAACATACATTTATATAAAACCACAATATATATATGAAAATATTTATATAAACATAAATATTTTTATATATGTATATATAAATATTTATATATACATATATTTACATAAATATATATATTTATGTATAATTATACTTTGATAAAAATATACATTTGTATATATATATATTTGTATAAATATATATATATATCACCGGAAAACATCAATACAATCACGATATATAAATATATTTATATATATATATAAATATTTATATATATAAACATAGTGTCCATACCTGTTGCAGTAGTACACAGCGTTCCTCAGGTCCAGATCAATGGCCGCCGTGTAACACTCCACTGCACACCTGTAGTTCTCCTCCTTCATGTGATTGTTCCCTAAAAATAAAATACTGGATGTCCTACAACATGGCTGCTGTTGAGAGCTACAGGTGTACAGGTGTACAGGAGTACAGGTATACAGGTGTCACACTTCCTCACCTTCGTTCTTCAGCTGTTCTGCTCGTTCCATGTCCTCCGGAGACGGAGAACTCTCTGGAGCGCTGAGGTTGTCATTCTGAGCAGAACGGGATAGTCATGTTAGTGCAGGAACCCGGAGAACCATGTTCTATGTTAGAACAGGAACACAGAGAACCATGTTCTATGTCAGGGCACCATGTTCTCGGGGGAACTCGTGAAACCATGTTCTCAGTGGAACCCGTGGAACCATGTTCTCGGGGAACCCGTGGAACCTTGTTCTCGAGGAACCCGTGGAACCATGTTCTCGGTGGAACTCGTGGAACCATGTTCTCGGTGGAACCTGTGGAACCATGTTCTCGGGGAACCCGTGGAACCTTGTTCTCGTGGAACCTTGTTCTCGAGGAACCCGTGGAACCATGTTCTCGGGGAACCCGTGGAACCTTGTTCTCGAGGAACCCGTGGAACCATGTTCTCGGGGAACCCGTGGAACCTTGTTCTCGTGGAACCTTCTTCTCGAGGAACCCGTGGAACCATGTTCTCGGTGGAACCATGTTCTCGAGGAACCCGTGGAACCATGTTCTCGGTGGAACCCGTGGAACCATGTTCTTGGGGAACCTTGTTCTCGAGGAACCCGTGGAACCTTGTTCTCAAGGAACCCGTGGAACCATGTTCTCGGGGAACCCGTTGAACCTTGTTCTCGAGGAACCCGTGGAACCATGTTCTCGGTGGAACCATGTTCTCGGTGGAACCCGTGGAACCATGTTCTCGGGGAACCCGTGGAACCATGTTCTCGGTGGAACCCGTGGAACCATGTTCTCGGTGGAACCCGTTGAACCTTGTTCTCGGGGAACCCGTGGAACCATGTTCTCGGGGAACCTTGTTCTCGAGGAACCCGTGGAACCTTGTTCTCGAGGAACCCGTGGAACCATGTTCTCGGGGAACCCGTTGAACCTTGTTCTCGAGGAACCCGTGGAACCATGTTCTCGGTGGAACCCGTGGAACCATGTTCTCGGGGAACCCGTGGAACCATGTTCTCGGTGGAACCCGTGGAACCATGTTCTCGGGGAACCCGTGGAACCATGTTCTCGGTGGAACCCGTGGAACCATGTTCTCGGGGAACCCGTTGAACCTTGTTCTCGGGGAACCCGTGGAACCATGTTCTCGGGGAACCCGTGGAACCATGTTCTCGGGGAACCCGTGGAACCATGTTCTCGGGGAACCCGTGGAACCATGTTCTCGGGGAACCCGTGGAACCTTGTTCTCGGGGAACCCGTGGAACCGTGTTCTCGGGGAACCCGTGGAACCGTGTTCTCGGTGGAACCCGTGGAACCGTGTTCTCGGTGGAACCCGTGGAACCGTGTTCTCGGGGAACCCACCGTCAGCAGCGAGCTGGTGAAGATGGCGGCGAGCGGCCGCGTGACGGCGAGGTGGCGTTCACTGGAGCTGATCCTGAAGGTCGTCTCCAGACACTGGATCGCCACTGAGGACACAGAGCACAGCGTGAGGGGACGCTGTTGTTGTTGTTGTTGTTGATGACCAACCTTCGAGGCTCTCCTGCTCGTCAGAGTTCAGAGCGCCGCGGTGCGTCTGATCTCGAAGGAACTGCACGATAGAGAACGCCAGACGCCTCTCCACGGCCATGTTTACCTGCTGCACACACACACACACACACACATATACACACGTACACACATATACACACGCACACACACACACAGTTATTCTGGATGTGTGTGTTTTATGGCCTTCAGGAGGCTGCTGTGCTCAAGGTTCTCGTTTCCATGACGACTCGCAGGTGGATGAAAGCAAACGGCTATAAACTGGATGTTGGAATATTTGTATTTATATAAATATATTAGTTATTCCTCTAAATCCAGTCGGGGGGGGGGGCTGATGTGCTGAACATGATTCATGGACTCAAACACATCAAGTGTCCATCACGTGCACGGCGTTCATCACGTGCACGTTTCGGGGGTTCGCCCCTCAGTGTTGACGTAAACGCAGCGATGCAGAAGCTGTGACGTAATACCACAACGGGAGACCATATGTATATATATTTATTTATTTATTTTAAAAATAAATAATGTAATACAAAATAAAATACTAATAATTTAAAAAATGTATATATATTAAAAAATGTATAAATGATTAACCTTTAAAAAATATATATTATTGGTATTTAAATACAATAATAGAAGTAATAAAAAAAAGAATAGTCATAATAATTACAAAAAATATATATATATATTTAATACAATGTATTCAAGAAAACATCACCACTGTGTGTCATACATAATAAAGCTTGTGCCGTCCGGTCAGGAAAACAAGGCTCGCGCCCGGTGCAGCTAACACACACATACCTCCCCCCCCCCCCACACACACCCTGCAACCTTCAAACCCCAGCAAGCCGATGTATAAATAACATCGTTCCAAAGAAGCCATCCCGCCTACCTGAGCTCTTCTCCAGCTGCTGCTCACCGCGTCATGAGGACCTGTGTCGGATGTGATCTTCTTCTGCGCATGCGCCCGTAACACCGGAACTCAGAAGCGGTGTGTGTGTGTGCGCACAGAGGGAGCCCGCTGCTGATGCTGCCTGCGCAGTAAGAGGAGAAGAAACTTCTTGGCTTTGATTTAGATTTTAAGTTATTTTTGTTGTTGCACAGAATAAAGATCAAAGGGCCGCATGAACCCGGCGGCACGTGGCCTCCGGAGAGTTGAGGTGCGCCAGGCTCTCTGCAGGTACATATACATATATACAAATATACACTACCGTTCAAAAGTTTGGGGTCATCCAGACAATTTCGTGTCTTCCATGAAAACTCACTTTTAGTTATAAATTAATTGAACATTTCATAGAACATATAGTCAAGACATTGACAAGGTTAGAAATAATGATAAATATTTGAAGTATTAATTTTGTTCTTCAAACTTCAAGCTCAAAGGAAGGCCAGTTATTGCTTATATCACCAGCATAACTGTTTTCAGCTGTGCTAACATAATTGCACAAGGGTTTTCTAATCAGACATTAGTCTTCTAAGGCGATAACACAATGTACCATCAGGACAATAAGCTATGCGAGCTACAGGCTCGTATTCAATTCCACCGGGAAACTAAGGACAACTGCATCATCTGCCTTACGGAGACATGGATGTCGGAGGATGTTGCCGACTCAGCCATCGAGCAGCGGGATTTCCGTCCACAGCAGCGGACAGAACAAAGACTCTCTCTGGTAAAAGATCGTGGAGGGTATGTCTCATGATAAACAGATCTTGGTGCAACCAAAGTCATACATACTCTCAAATCGTTCTGTTCCCGGACCTGGGTACCTAATGCTCATGTAATAGACCATTCTGGCTACCCTTGGAGTTTACAGCAGTCACCCGCTAACTGCTGTACATTCCGCCTCAAGCTTCTTTCACGGACATAAGCGCTGAAGGAACTCTCAGGCGATCAGCGAGCAGGAGTCGGCACGAGGCTGCTTTCATTGTGGCGGGGGGACTTCAACCATGAACCTGAAGAAAGTTCTCCCGAAGTTCTACCAACACATAAAAGCAACCGCAGGGGGGAGGTTCTCGACCACTGCTACACTCCCTTCCGGGATGGATACAAAGCCCTCCTCCGCCCACCGTTCGGCAAAATGGACCACCGCTCCATCAACTACTCCCGCCTACAGGCAGAGGCTTAAGCAGCAACCAATCGCTGTGAGAAGTGCTGGTCGGACAATCAGGTCTATGCTACAGGACTGTTTTGACAGGCGTCGCGGACTGGGATATTATGTTCAGGGTCGCGTGGCGGACAACAGCGTCAGTAGTCTGGCGTCCTCAGTCACCGGGTTCATCAAAAATGCATAGATGACGTTGTTCCTACCAAGAGTCGGTTCGTTATCCAACCAAGAAACCCGTGGATAAATGGCGATGTTCGCGCTGCACTCCATGCGTAACACCGCCTTTGACTCGAATATGGCGCGGAATACAAAGAGCCGCTCGACCTCCGTAAAGACCATCGGAAAAAAAACACGCAGCGGGCGGAGTTCAGGAACAAGGTGGAGGCTCGAGAGCCATGGCGTGAGAGGTGTGTGGAAGGGGCTGAACAGACAATTCATTACGGACTTCAGAGGGAGAACCAGCGGTGTGAGAACTCCTCTACCTCTGCCTCCCAGGCGAGCTAAATACATTCTTTGCTTTCGGTTCGGCGTGACGGCAGCAGCCCGCCCGGCGAAGGCAGCGCCGCCCGAGAGACCAGCCTGCTGATCACATCTCAGAGGCGGCGTGCGCCAGAGCTGGGCAACAGCGGGTGGACATCCGGAGCAGCAGGTCGACCACACATCGGGCGGGCGCGCCCTCAGAGCATGTGCAGACCAGTTGGCAGGGTCTTCGCCCAGAACATCTTCAACCTCTCCCTGTCCCAGGCTGTTGTTCCTGAGAGCTTCAAGATGTCCCACCATTGTACCTGTCCCCAAACACCCCAAGGTAACCTGCCTGATGACTGGAGACCCGTAGCCCTCACCTCGATTGTCAGTAAATGCTTGAGAGGTTGGTCAAGGACTTCATTTGTTCCATGTTGCCTGCCACGCTGGACCCATGGCAATTTGCATATCGTCAAAACAGATCCACCGGCGGCAGCGCGGGTGCCATGGCGCACTTCCTACCGCCCTTTCCCACCTGGAGGGGCTTGTTGTGTCTGGCGAATGCTTGTTGTGGACTACAGCTCAGCGTTCAACCTATTGTTCGCCAAGCTCGACACCAAGCTCAGGGTCTGGGCCTGCACTCTACCATGTGCAGCTGGATGCCTGGACTTCCTGTCGGGCGCCGCCAGGTGGTGAGGGATGGGCGGTACCACCCTCAGACGCCGCTGACCTCAACAGGGGCCCCTCGGGGATGGTGTTGAGCCCTCTCCCTCTACTCCTGTACACCCACGACTGCACGGCCGTGCACAGCTCCAACGTCATCATCAAGTTTGCTGGCGACACAACAGTGTTGGGGCTGATCACCGGCTGACGACGAGACAGCCTACAGGGAGGAGGTTTGGATCACTGGTACAGTGGTGCCGGAGAACAGCCTCGTCCTCAGCGTCAAAGAAGACCAAGGAGCTGATCGTGGACTACAGGAAGCGGAGAGAGAGCACACCCCCCATCTCCATGAGACGGGTTGCAGTGAGAGGTCAGCAGCTTCAAGGCTCTTTTTCCAGCCCCTGCAGGTATGAAAGCAAATCGCTATAAACTGGATGTTGGAATATTTGTATTTATATAAATACATTAGTTATCTCCTCTAAATCCAGTCAAATAGGGGTTGAAATATGATCCATGACTCAAACATAATCAAGGTCCATCATGCAGCCCATGCTCATCACTGCACGTCAGGGGTCTGCCTCAGTGCTGATGTGTAAAATGCAGAAAGGATGCAGAAGCCAAGATGTAATACCACAACGGAGACCATATGTATATATATTTATTTATTTATTTAAAAATAAATAAATGTAATACAAAGAAATACTAATAATTTAAAAATGTATATATTAAAAATGTATAAATGATTAACTCCTTTTAAAAATATATATTATATTTAAATACAATAATAGAAGGTAATAAAAAGAATAGTCATATTAATTATAAAAAATATATATATATATTTAATATAATGTATCTTAAGAAAAATATCAATACTGTGTGTCATATATACAAAGCTTTGTGTCCATTAGAAAATAAGGTCAGCCCGCAGCCAATACACATACCTCCCCCACATACATACCCTGCAACCTCTAAACTCCCAGCAATGGATGTATAAATAACATCGTTCCAAAGAAGTTTGTCCCGCTTACCTGAGCCTTCTTCAGCTGCCGCTCACCGCGCCGCGAGGACCTGTGTCGGATGTGATCTCTTCGCGCATGCGCGCCTGTAACACTGGAATCAGAAGTGGTGTGTGTGTGCGTACAGAGGAGCCTGCTGCTGATGCTGCCTTGGCAGTAAGAGGAGAAGAAACTTCTTGGCTTTACTTAGATTTTAAGTTATTTTGTTGTTGCACAGAATAAAGATCAAAGGGTCATATGAACCAAGTGCACGCGGCCTCTCGAGAGTTGGGAGGTGCTGCCAGGCTCTGGTAGGTATATATACATATATAAACATATACCACTGCTCAAAAAGTCGGGGGTCATCCAGACAATTTCGTGGCTCTATGAAAACTCACTTTTAAAGCAGTAAATAAACTAAACATTGACAAGTAAGAAATAGTCGATAAATATTTGAAGTATTAAATTTTGTTCTTCAAACTCTAAGCTCAAAGGAAATAGCTATTGCTTATATCAACAGCATACCTGTTTCTAGCCAGCTAACATAATTCGTATTAAGTGCCTTCTAACTAGACATTAGTCTTCAAGGCGATAAAATACAATGTACCATCAGAACACTGGAGTGATGATGAAATGGGCCTCTATACACCTCTGGAGACATGTCATTAGAAACCAGACGTCTCACCTAGAATAGTCATTTACCACATTAACAATGTATAGAGGGTATTTATGATTAATGTTATCTTTATTGAAAAAACAGTGCTTTACTTTGAAGAATAAAGACATTTCTAAGTGACCCCAAACTTTAGAACGGTAGTGTATATATATATATGTACATATTTATATATATACGTATATATATACATATATATATTAGGGCTGTCAGCGTTAACGCGTTAATCTATGCGATTAATTTGGCCGCGTTAACGCACTAAAATATTTTAACGCAATTAACGCAACTTTGTTTACTTCCGGTGTTCGTTGAAGTTTTTACACTCAAACCGAGTGTCAAACCGCGGCAGTACGGTTTAACACTATTTGCGTTTTTAAAACAATTATTTCTCCGCGAAAATAAGGATCATAAATCAGTTTAACTCGTGGATGAATCAGTCGGGTTTCCTCCTGCTCCTCCTTCCTCCCGTCTCCCCCTCTGACACACAGAGGAACGGAGGGGCGACGTGTCGGGTGACGCGGTGCGGAAAGAACTCGTCACACGAAACCTTCACCGTGATTAGTCAATCCGTTTGTCTGTCAACATTTTGGGGAAAAAACAACCAATGAACACTCAGTAAATCACAAAGGACCTCCCACCTCACAGGTGAGGCTCATTAGCAGCCTGTCAGTCAGAGAGCAGAGAACACGGCACCAGGACAATGAGCCTCATTGAATAGAGCTGAGATTGTTCTGGAATGTTTGATGTATAACACGTGGGGGTGTGTCATATGAAAACGCCTTTAAAAGGTGAATTTAATTTATTTTGTAAAATGTATAAAATGCCCCCAGCCTCCAGAGGGTGAACAGGACATATGTGAATGTCAGTCAGTTACCAAGGCCACTGGTTCTGCTGTTCAGTGGTAAAGATGACAGGACCAATGGGTCTCAATATACTTCTTTTTCTTTACTAATCTGGATGTTTCACTGAAGAAACAATTTATCATCCACAATATTAAATACCTCGCTGGCACTTTATAGGTAGGAGCCTCTTTGAAAACACAGCTCTGTGTGAAGTTTGGTCTTTAAAAGGAATGAACTTTTAATTGCGATTAATGAGTTTCAAAATGTGCGATTAATTAGTTTTTTTTTTAATCGATTGACAGCCCTAATATATATATATATATAATACAATAAAACTGAAAGTGTAAACAGTAATATCTCTCAGAAAGACTACTTCCGATGTGAATGAGAACTAAAGTTCTCTCTGCAGGCACCAACATGACGGCCAGCTTCAGCCACCTGACCGGAGGCTACGACGCTCAGTACTACAGCTACCTGTGGAGCGAGGTCTACTCCACGGACATCTTCTTCAGCCGCTTCAAGAAGGAAGGCATCATGAATCCAAAGGTGGGTGTGATTACCTACCTACCTACGTAAGCATGTCTCCATCATGTTTGTTTTGGGACGTCAGGAGCCGTCCCTTTGAGGGGGGATTCTGTAACAGTTTTGCTCCACGCCTTCCTTTTTGTAATAGTTGTTTTCATCCTGTCACACCATCTCGTCTATCCAACTCCCCTCACCTGCCTCTGATCACCTCGTTAGTCCCTCATTCCCTTCACCTGGTCCTCACGCCCTTCTCACCTGCCTCTGGTCACCTCGTTAGTCCCTCATTCCCTTCACCTGGTCCTCACGCCCTTCTCACCTGCCTCTGATCACCTCGTTAGTCCCTCATTCCCTTCACCTGGTCCTCACGCCCTTCTCACCTGCCTCTGATCACCTCGTTAGTCCTCATTCCTTCACCTGGTCCTCACGCCCTTCTCACCTGCAGCCCCTCCCCTCGTTAGTCCCTCATTCCCTTCACCTGGTCCTCACGCCCTTCTCACCTGCAGCCCATCCCCTCATTAGTCCCTCACTATTTAGCTCCCTCACTTCCACTTGTTCTCTGCGAGATTGTCTTGTGTTTTCGTGCCAAGTTCTCCAGCGTTATTAGAGTATATTCCTGACCTGCCTGTTCTGACCTCTAATTCTCTGCCCCGCCCCTTTTTGGACTTGTTTGCTTCTTCGACTGATCTCCCGGTTTTGACCCAGCCTGTTTCCAACCAAAGACAGTATTCTTTGTTACTCCTGTCTGAGTCGTGCTTTTGGGTCCACTCTAATAGCACCGTGACACTCTGAACATTTACAGATAAACATCAATGAATATATTCACAGGTATACATATTTACAGATGTACATTGATGTATATATCTACAGGTGTACATTAATATATATATTCACAGGGCTCTCAAGTTTTGAAGACAGGCAAGAGTGACATTTCCATCACCCCCCTTCTTGTCTGAAGACAAGATAGGCCTACTTTAGCTCAGGCCCGGGGTGGAGAATCGGGAGAGTTCCCGGTGGGCCGCTTCACTTCTGGGCCGGTTGAGAATTTTATTTGTTGACTTTTGTCACGTTAGTCCATCTTCTCTTAAAGTGGGATACACACGTTCCGCATTCTGACACCGCAGCCTCTGCATGGGTTGTACCATGCGAGGAAGTTCACCCCTCCCAAATAATAGAGTTGGTTCAGTCCATTATGGAACCAACCAACTCAATTTGGGAGCGGAGAACTTCCTCGCATGGTACAACCGGTGTACCATGTGAGGAAGTTCACCCCTCCAAAATAGAGTTGGTTCGGTCCTTAGCCGTCTTTTCTCAGCTATGGATAGCTGGGCCGGCCCGACCGCAACGATACGCGTCAGGGAGGAAGGACGGGAGGAAGAGGGCCGGAGGGGCTGGAAAAGCCAGGTTGAAAAAAAGAAAGGCATTGGAGGAGGATGCTGCCAAATGTGCCAAGCTTACAGATTTATTTACAAGAGGACAAACACAAGTGGCAACTGGTCAAGACAGACAAAGGCCTAATGATTAGCAACATAGCTATTTGGCTAACGTTCAATTCAATTCAATTCAGTTTATTTGTATAGCCCAATTTCACAAATTACAAATTTGTCTCGGAGTGCTTTACAATCTGTACACATAGACATCCCTGCCCCAAAACCTCACATCGGACCAGGAAAAACTCCCAAATAACCCTTCAGTTGTAGCCTTGATTAATATCATTGTAGCGTTGTCAACCTATTCACAAGCAAAATATTAAATTGAATTAAAATATTAGCCTTTTTATATCACCCAAAATATGGCGATCCATAGACTTTGCAAATATTGATATATAATATTGATATTGATATTGAATAGGCTCTCAGATCAAAAGTTTGAGAAGCTTCTCTTGAGGTACAATAACTGGTTTGAGGGCTAGCAATGTTGTGGCTACTGGTCAGAGGTGAGAGACGAGACTTGTTAGCCCATTTTAACGTTTGTTGAGAATCTCATCTCTTATCTATATTTAGCTTTGCCTTATGAGGCATGTTTGTTAACACATTTTGTTAACCTTTTGTTAAATCACATATTCAATTATATGCAGCACCTCAAGGCACCTTTGTTTTCTCTTTTAATTAGTGTTAATACTGTAGGCCAATCACTTTTATTTCATTGGGCCTAATGTGGTAAAAAAAACACTGTTAAATGACTGAGACAGTTATTTTGTGTTAAGTATTAAAAGGGGCTTTTGTACTACTGCTTGATTTGAAGGCCTGTTGCCCTGTTGATTGCAATAAATAGGTCTAAAAAATATGTTTATTGTGTTTGACTGTTCAGTACTGTTCATTACATTAAAGCAGACAAAAGTAACTTAAAAGTTACTTTTCCTAGTAACTAATTACTTTTAATATACAGTAACTGGTAAAGTAATTAAATTACCTTTAAAAGAAGTAACTAACTAATTACAAATTTTCAGTAACTTGCCCAACACTGATATCTACAGGTGTACATTAATATATATATTCACAGGTATACATATTTACAGATGTACATTGATGTATATATCTACAGGTGTACATTAACATATATATTTACAGGTATACCATGTAGTGAAGCAATGTCAAAGCTACAGAAATATGTGAAAAGCACAGTCTTACAATCTTAAAACTGCTCACGAGGCAAGATGGCCTCCAAAGCCTGTAACACTATCAATAATCTATATTAATAATCAATATGAATTATGATGATTATATTAGTTCTCCTCCTGTGGTGAAACGTCTCCAGAACCGGATTAAGACCACGTGATTAATTCCCACGTTGTGGCGGAAGAGGGTTTACAATACGTTCATTAAACGTCCCCATGCAGTGCCATCGTGTTCCACCACAGCAAATGTTTTGCATGAGGGTTTTTTTTTCAACATGAGACGGAACATCGTTTAAAAAAAAAAAGTAATCCTACGATGTGAATGTCTATTTCCTGTTAATGCAATAAAAGCAATGTGGCGCACACTGGAAGTTATTTAATAAAATATTGTTTTGCCTATTTGTGGTCCGTGGGAAGAGAGAGAGAGAGAGAGAGAGAGAAATGGTTCGAGGGCGAATTCACTTTTCAAAGTGTCCGAGCAGGCTCCCTGAACGCACCAGAGCTCCCTGAACGCATCATCTCCGGTATCAGCCGCAGAGGGGCTCGGTGAGGCGCTCAGAGGTCGCAGGGAGCTGAACACGAGCTCCGCGGAGCCTCGGACGGTTGAAAAGAGGGTGAGAGAAGAGGAAGAGGAGGAGGCGACAACAGAACACACTGCATGTGACCGAACAGCTGGGCGCGGCTTCACGCGGCTCCCCGCTGGAGGTTTCGAGTGTTTCCTCGCTGAACATCGAGGACATTTTGGATTTGTGTGTCATTAAGTCTGAACCGGTCGAGGGACTCCTCGCCTCCTCGACCCTTCCTCTCCTCTCGCTGGAGGATATTCTGAGCGAGGTGATATACTTTTTATTTTTGTGCGGAGACATTTGGGACGACGACGTTGATCAACTTGAGCCCGGAGCCTGCGCGTCATGGGCCCGCCTGGAGCCGCTCTCTGAGGGGTGGAGGGGGGGTTAGCTCGCTGCTAGCCCGCTGCTAGCCCGGACTGAACTCGGTCCCCGGCTGGAAGCCTCGCCGCTTCTCGACACACGTTTTGGGGATAGCGGCGACCTCCCGGACACCGTGTGCACGCGCACGCGACTGAGGGTTCAGGTGAGTCTCTTAAAAAAAAAAAAATGTTATACGATCCCCCCCCCCCATATTCGCTAACGTCCGCGCTAGCCGCGCCGCGTTCAGGTACCCCCCCCCCCCATTCCGTCTCTCTTCTTCTTGGAGTAAACAAACAAAAGAGAGAGGGAACTTCTTCTGAACGTGTTTTTATGAGTTGTCTACTCGCCGCCCGACGCCAGCCGAGCAGCTGCTGCGGCTGCGCGGCGAGCGGCTGCTGCCCCCATCTTTGATTCTTCACGGTCCTGTCGCTCCGGATGATCCCGCACGCCGCCATGCAGCCATCAACCAATCAGCTGCAGGCGGGGATCCAAATGGATCCAACAAGTACCGTTAATGTGGCGCTAACAGCTGCACAACAACAACAACAACAGAGGAGGAGGAGGAGGAGGAGAAGAAGAGGAGGAGGAGGAGGCGGTCGCATCTTTTGTTGCTCCTTCAGATGCGGTTGCGCACGCAGATTAGCGCGTTTTCGTTTTTCTAACCGCTCCACTAATCAGATTACGACCTCCAGCCATTCATTCAGCTCCACTGTCATTTAATCCCGTTAACATGGCGATGGATGGGGAGTTAATCTAGGGGGGGGGGCTGCAGGTCCACCCATGCGTTACCTTTTTTAAATATTTCTATTAATCATAAATATTGTGATTTTACTGCCACTCTGTCAACATTGGCAGCCGTATAATAATAATCACAGGGAAACCCACAAAGTAAAGAAACCTTCAGGTGTAACCAGCAGTCTGTGGTGGCGGAGGAAACACCCTTTACTTTACTTTACATCACATTACTTTACTTTACATTACATTACATCACATTACTTTACTTTACATTACATTACATTACATCCTTTTATTATCGTCAACAGATATTGTCGGTTATCTGGCATCCAATACACAGCCAACTAAACCCTCAAGTGTCAGGAAGGGAAGGGTCTCTTCACCAGGAAGCACATGTATACACACACACACAGCTGCAGGTGCTTCTGGATTTCAGGTGAGACCTTGAAACTCAAATCTTGAATTTGACGTCCCGGTGACGCAGATGCGGTATCTGATAAGCCTTCAAAGGGTTAGGGTTATGTTTGTTATCTGATAACTATCTTCTTTAGAGTTTAGAGCACACGCTTCAAACCGTGTAGATACACGCTTGTATTATTATTTTTTCTTGTTCCACATTGCGTTATTTAACCGTCCCTCTAATTCTATGCGTGAGTAAGCGCTGAGAGCACACACACAATCATACGAGGAACTCGATGTGCACCAACGTACCGCACGTTGGTGCACATTTAATGCACTCATGTATTCATTTTATATAGAGATATTTTTGTATTTTTATTTATATATTTTTTATTTATTTATACGTGTGTGTGTATATATGCGCGGTATGTTGGTGCTCATGTAATGCATCGAGTTCCTCCTGTTCTCCGCTCTGGACCCCAGTAACAGACACAGAGGAGCACGCCTCCTCCTCTCCTCCTCCTCTCCGTTCAGCCGGTGGAGGTTGGAGGAGGAGCCTGTCGACAGGAAGCGGCGTGGAGTCAAACGTGGGCAGAGCGCCGGATTCCTCGCGCTGTCGTGAGGGAAATGTGGTTGTGCGAGTTTTCTTAAACTATGATGGATGGAATTTGCTTTTGGTGTCATCGTGTCGGAGGGGAAGTTGTGACGGATGCACTCGGCTGGCGGAGGAATCTGTGTCCTTTGTTGTTGTTGTGTACACAGCCCGTTTGTTTGACCGTCAGTGAGTTCTCTTCACAACATTTATTATATATGATTCATCCTCTGCTGGGTACCAGAGGGAGAGGAACGAGTCCCTCAAAGCCGCTGACCAAACCACGGGAAACGGTTCTTTTCTTCTTTTTGTTAAAGTCGTCTTTCTCAATCAAGAAAGCCCAAACGCAGAATAGGACTTGATTTCATCCACGCTGGTGGTTTCTGTTCTGTGTGTGATGGTGAATCCAATCTTTGTTTTGGACCGTTGACGGGCCACAACAAGTAGTTTGAACACCACGTTGTCACTATTATATATTACAGATGCACCGATCAGGTTTTTGGTGCCGATCACCGATCACTGAAATCAGTACCTGCCGATCCGATAATACCGATCACGGTGTCGATTGACGCATTCTATTTATTGTGTAGCATTATTGCCTCGGACTATGAGGAAATACAGATATAAAGCACCTCAAACATTAAAGAAATTACAGATTTCTTTAAACATTTAGGACTTTTACTTTGAAAAATGTCCTAATTGATACATTAAAATTGATTGATTGCCAGTGATGGGGATTTCAGATATGTATGGAACACATCTGCATTATTCATTTCCTGGAACTCTTGGGGAAATCTATAGACAGGACTTTGTTTAACATACAAAAGTCTGATTTATCTTTATAAACTCTTCCTTGGTGCAGTAACAATGTCTTAATGTTAGCATAATTTAAGATAAATCTCAAACGATCTCTAAAGATACAAAATCAGTTCATTGTTTACTTGTGTATGATTTGTCGACATCTTATTTTGAAAAACGGATGTTGTGTCACGTGGTTCTTTCCGCTAACTCTATCAAACCCTCTTAGCTCCCGATGGAATGTGTTTAGCGTGAGCGTCTCTAGGGGCAGACATGTGAGAGTCGGCTGAGTCGACCCAGAGATTCAACTCGGGGGACGGGGACGCTGCTCGGTGGTGAGGATCCCCTCTGACCTCTGACCTCTGCGGCCCTCGCCGGGCGCATCGTCTCCGTTGCGATGCGATTGAAACATCTGATAGTTCTCGCAGATGTTACGTCATTTGATCGGCCGTTTTGAGAACGGCGATCAAAACCGTTAATGGGAATATCGGCCGATATGGATCGGCGCCGATGAGATCGGTGCATCCCTATTGTATATGTATTAGTCATAAATGAGGACGATTCAGAGCCGCCGTGGACTCTGAGGCTCTGTTCTCCCGGTGAACTGTGACGGGGCGTTTTGTTTAATTTTGACACCATCGGCAATAAATCGTCAACATGTGGCGCGCTGCGTCACCGTGGCGTCGAGAAGAAGCTGCGCCCGAGTAATGAATTAAAACCACTTTAAAAAAGGAGTTGTTGGCGTCCTGGTGACGGAGACGACCAGACGGAGACGTCGGGGGTCCACCGGGTTCCAGGGCCGTGTGAGGGCCAATCAGAACATGTGTTGTGAGGGCCAATCAGAACACGTGTTGTGGGCCGTGTGAGGGCCAATCAGAACACGCCGTGTGAGGGCCAATCAGAACACGCCGTGTGAGGGCCAATCAGAACACGCCGTGTGAGGGCCAATCAGAACACGCGTTGTGGGCCGTGTGAGGGCCAATCAGAACACGCCGTGTGAGGGCCAATCAGAACACGCGTTGTGGGCCGTGTGAGGGCCAATCAGAAAAAATATCTTCTCCCTCTCCCTCTGTCTCAGGTAGTTTAACCCTCTGGAGTCTGGGGTCATTTTCTCGATTTTACAAACAAAATTAAATTCACCTTTTAAAAGGCTTTTGTATATGACACATACCCTTGTGTTATACATCAAAAATTCCAGAACAATCTCAGCTCTCTATATATTGAGGCTCAATTGTCCTCAGGTACAAGTGGAAAGAAAAAATATGGCCCTAAAGCTGAAAATGTAAGTTTGATTTTTAAATATTCTTCATATCTCTTCTGAAAACACACCTTTACTCATGTGGACGAACCGTTTTGGTGTTTGAAATTGGTTTACCAAAGGTCATAGGTTCACAAAAGAAGTGAAATATCTGAATACAATGCTAGATACATATAAATAAATGTCAAAAACCAAATTTTTTATTATCGTTTTTTGAGTAGAAATGATGTCTGTCACACATTCACCAAAATGATAAAGATGGGACTGAGAAATGACTTAATACTGCAGATAAAGCTTCATGGGGTGTGTGCAAATAAAAAATGACCATTACATTTTTTTTCTCCTTAAAATAAATATGTATTATACATTAAAAAAAGGAAACATTCTACATAATATTCATGTTGAGAAATAGAAAACGGAACACAACTATTGACACAGACTATTTACAATATGGCTTCACTATAATAACATGTCATCGTGTCATGAGACCTCTCTGCTGGCCGGGCAGGTGGAGCTGCAGGCGTTTGTGAATCCTCTGTAAAATAAACACGTAACAGACACGGTAAAACGGACACGTAACGGACACGTAACGGACACGTAACGTTTAGTGAAGACCCTTACCCGGTCCAAGTGGATCTCTGTTCCTCCTCGTGGTTCTGCAGCTCCTCTGAGGCTCCGCGCTGCTCGCCAAAGTCGCTGCAGCTGCTTCCTTGTTGTGAAGTCCGTTGGCGCCGTGTTCTCTGGCTTCTCTGACTGACAGACTGCTAATGAGCTGGGAGGTGGGTCGGTCCTTGTGATTTCTTGAGTGTTCATTGGTTGTTTTTCTCCGCAAAATGTTGACGGACAACCGCATTGGCAAATCACAGTCCTCGGTGCCGTGTCACCCGACACGTTCGTACCCCTGTCTTTCTCTGTGAATCCCAGAGGAGCTTACCGTAGACAAGTGAACGGAAGAGGAAATCCTCCGGATTCATCCAGTATTTTAAACGTATCTCAGCGACGTATTGTCGCGGAGATATACAGATTTTATAAACGTAAAGCTGTCAAAACGCACTGCCGCATGCTTCGTTTTCAGAGGGTTAAATACAAAATGTCACTTTTTCATGTTTACACCGAGATTTCCCCCAAAGTTGTTCTCATATACATTTGGATTAAAGTCGTGGAAACCCATTGGCCATGAGGATGAACCTGTTCATTGGTCATGTGATGAACCTGTTCATTGCCCCGCTGAGATACCCCAATGGTCCTCCCGATGACTGCCAGGAACTCGCTGAGCAAACGGCTGATCTGGAGCGTCTCTAGAGGGACCCGAACAGCAGCCTCTGGACACGCCTCCAGATACCCGACACGCCTCCAGGCACGCCTCCTGATACCCGACACGCCTCCAGAGACACGCCTCCTGATACCCGACACGCCTCCAGATAACCGACACGCCTCCAGATACCTGACACGCCTCCAGAGACATGCCTCCTGATATCCGACACACCTCCAGAGACACACCTCCAGATACCTGACACGCCTCCAGAGACACGCCTCCAGATACCTGACACGCCTCCAGATACCTGACATGCCTCCTGATACCCGATACGCCTCTAGATACCTGACACGCCTCCAGAGACATGCCTCCTGATATCCGACACACCTCCAGAGACACACCTCCAGATACCCGACACGCCTCCAGAGACACGCCTCCAGATACCCGACACGCCTCCTGATACCCGACACGCCTCCAGATACCTGACACGCCTCCAGAGACACGCCTCAAGATACCCGACACACCTCCAGATACCTGACACGCCTCCAGATACCCGACACGCCTCCAGAGACATGCCTCCAGAGACATGCTTCCACATACCCGACACGCCTCCAGATACCCGACACGCCTCCATATACCCGACACATCTCCAGAGACACGCCTCCAGATACCCGACACGCCTCCAGAGACACGCCTCCAGATACCTGACACGCCTCCTGATACCCGACACACCTCCATATACCTGACACACCTCCAGATACCCGACACGCCTCCAGAGACACGCCTCCACATACCCGACACGCCTCCAGAGACCCGGCCGTCCTCCCGGCTGAGAGGCTGCAGGCGTCGGGCTCTGAGTGAAGCCTTTTTATTATATATTTTTTATATATCTATAATTCATTTTGTCATGGTGTGATTCACTCTGAGCCGGCAGCAATACTTAACTCTTATTTTTCCATTATGATAAATCCGTCAACGACAAGTGTTTATGGATTTATTCTCTTCTTGGTCTGCGGCCCACTTTCTATTAACGCTTAACGAAGAGCAGGAGACATCGTGTGTGTGTGTGTGTGTGTCCATGAGCAGCGGAACAACTAAACATGTACAGCAACACGAGACGGAGGAAGGGCTCCAGTTCACTCCTCTCATTCGCTCCCTCCCCCCCTCTCTCTGTCTCTCCCTCTCAATTCAATTAAATTGTCTTTATTGGCATGAATGTTGCGATAAATAAAACATTAACCCCCCCCCCAGGGCCTGAGGATGTCGAAGCGCAGCCTGTTTGTGCGCCTGGTGCCGTGCCGCTGCCTGCGCGGCGAGGAGGAGGCGGTGACGTCGCTCGACTACTCCCACTGCAGCCTGGAGGCGGTGCCCAAGGAGGTGTTCGGCTTCGAGAAGACGCTGACGGAGCTCTACCTGGACGCCAACCAGATCGAGGAGCTGCCCAAGGTGGGAGGAGCCGCGAGCACGCCGCCACGCCTAGTGGCCTCGTGACCAGCTCCACGGTGGAGCGTCAGGTCACGTGACCGACGAGCTCCACGACGAGCTCCAGGAGACGTTACAACATTTCACTGTTCAACCGAGAGCTGAGAAACCACAAGATAACCCCCCCTCTCTCCCTTCTCTCCCCCCTTTCTCCCACTCCTCTCTCCCTTCTCTCCCCCCTTTCTCCCACTCCTCTCCCCCTTTCTCCCACTCCTCTCCCCTTTCTCCCACTCCTCTCTCCCTTCTCTCCCCCCTTTCTCCTTCTCTCCCCTTTCTCCCTCCTCTCCCCTTTCTCCCTCTCTCCCTTCTCTCCCTCCTCTCCCCTTTCTCCCTCCTCTCTCCTCCCTCTCCCTCTCTCCCTCCTCCTCCTCTCTCTCCCCTTCTCCTCCCTCTTCTCTCCCCTTTCTCCCCCTCTCCCCTTTCTCCCACCCTTCTCTCCCCTTTCTCCCTCTCTCCTTTCTCTCCCCCCCTTTCTCCCACTCTTCTCTCCCACTCCTCTCCCTTCTCTCCCTCCTCTCCTTCTCTCCCCTTTCTCCCTCCTCTCTTCTCCCCCCTTTCTCCCACTTCTCTCCCCCTTTCTCCCACTCCTCTCTTTCTCTCCTCTATCTCTCTCCCCCCCTCTCTCTTTCTTCTCTCTCTCCACCAGCAACTGTTTAACTGTCAGTTGCTCCAGCGCCTGAGCCTCCCCGATAACGACCTGACGGTGCTGCCGGCGGCCATCGCCAACCTCCTCCACCTCCGGGAGCTCGACGTCAGCAAGAACAGTGAGCTTCCTGTCCCCTCCAGAGCACTTCCTGTCCCCTCCAAAGCACTTCCTGTCCCCTCCAAAGCACTTCCTGTCCCCTCCAAAGCACTTCCTGTCCTCTGCTTAAGCACTTCCTGTCCTCTCCTCCTCTTCATCACGTGACCTCGTGGCGTTGACATTCCTCTCTCCAGGTATTCAGGAGTTCCCGGAAAACATCAAGAACTGCAAAGTCCTGACGGTCGTGGAGGCGAGCGTCAACCCCATCTCCAGGTGAGCGTGAACCCCGCCTCCAGGTGAGGGTGAACCCCGCCTCCAGGTGAGGGTGAACCCCGCCTCCAGGTGAGGGTGAACCCCGCCTCCAGGTGAGCGTGAACCCCACCTCCAGGTGAGGGTGAACCCCGCCTCCAGGTGAGGGTGAACCCCGCCTCCAGGTGAGGGTGAACCCCGCCTCCAGGTGAGGGTGAACCCCGCCTCCAGGTGAGGGTGAACCCCGCCTCCAGGTGAGCGTGAACCCCGCCTCCAGGTGAGGGTGAACCCCGCCTCCAGGTGAGGGTGAACCCCGCCTCCAGGTGAGGGTGAACCCCGCCTCCAGGTGAGGGTGAACCCCGCCTCCAGGTGAGGGTGAACCCCGCCTCCAGGTGAGGGTGAACCTCGCCTCCAGGTGAGCGTGAACCCCACCTCCAGGTGAGGGCCGCTATCTTGGATCCACTGCGGGGAGGACGGGAAGCTTATCGTGTGTGTGTGTCTCTGTGTGTCTGTGTGTCTGTGTGTGTGTGTGTGTGTGTGTGTGTGTGTGTGTGTGTGTGTAGGCTCCCCGATGGCTTCACGCAGCTCCTCAGCCTCACGCAGCTCTACCTGAATGACGCCTTCCTGGAGTTCCTCCCGGCGAGCTTCGGCAGGTCAGAGAGGGGGAGAGGGAGGGAGGAGAGGGAGGGAGGAGAGGAGAGGAGGGGGGGGAGAGGGAGGATCGTTTTCCATCTCTGCAGGCGGCTTGTTTTCATCCATGAAAGAAAGGCTGTAAAATCCCACGGTGCCTGAACTGCTCGGGTAGCGACTGGAGAACATCAGGAGGAAAAAGAGAGGGAGACAATTAACCGGCTTCTGGGGTTTAAAGAAGTCAAAGTCTGGTCCTGGTCCTGGTTCAGCATCTCGTGTCCTGGTCCCTCAAGGAGAAGAGGTCTCCTCAGTGTAGGAGACGAGCTGAGGAGACCTAAACCCTCCCCTTTGACTTGCAGGTTGACTAAGCTACAGATCCTGGAGCTGAGGGAGAACCAGCTGAAGATGTTGCCCAAGTAAGTTCACCAGGACATGTGAGAAGGTCAGAGGTCACAGGAGACCACACGTCCCCACAGCCAATCGGAGATAAGCTCCAGAGGGGATTGTGTCCTCTTTCCGTCTCCTTCCCGTGCTTCCTTTGTCGTATCCTTTCCTTAAACTTGGTTTCTGTTGTCACTTTCCTTTCTTCCCGTGTTTCTCACCCGCTGGATTGAGCTCCTCTCTCTCTCCCTCTCTCCCTCTCTCCTCGCCGTGTTTACGTGACGGAGGCCAGACCTGTTAGAGGCTGGAGCGGCCGACAAAGAGATGGGAGCGTTGCCATGGCGACGCGCGAGAGCATGCCGGAGATGTAAACACAGACCCGCCGGATCTCACTTTTTGGGGATTCTCTCTCCGGGGGGGGGGCTCAGCTCAGTGTGGTCCTGGTCTTGTCGCTATGTTGTGTATTGAAGTGACACACACCTTCTTCTTTATAAGAATATGTGTCCCCTCATTATGAAGGTAGAGTTGTGTTTTTTTAATGTTTGTGTAATAAAGACACAAATGTCTGAATATAATAATAATATAATTGTCTGAATATAATAATAATAATATAATATAATCGTCTGAATATTATAATATAATATAATCGTCTGAATATAATAAAGTGCATTAGTCCTGAGTGTGAGACTATGACCCTAATGAGGGGAGGAGCTAAGAGCTCGTACATCATGACCCCTACTGCCTCTAACCCCCCCCCCCACACTCTCTCGCTCTCTCTCTCTCTCCCCCCCCCCACACAGGAGCATGCACAAGCTCACCCAGCTGGAGAGGCTGGACCTGGGGAGCAACGAGTTCACTGAAGTGGTGAGTAGCTGCCCAGGTGACCTCACCTCCTCCTTCCTACACACACACACACACACTCACTCACTCACTCACTCACTCACTCACACACTCCATTGAACCTCCTCTCTCTGCAGCCTGAGGTTCTGGAGCAGCTGACTGGGATCAAGGAGTTGTGGATGGACGGCAACAGACTGACGTTTCTACCTGGGGTATAATTCTCAGGTGTCTCCCCCCCCGTGTGTTCCCTCTGAAGATGCTGGGCTCCTCAGGTGTCTCCCCCCCCCCCGTGTGTTCCCTCTGAAGATGCTGGGCTCCTCAGGTTTCTCACCCCCCCCCCGTGTGTTCCCTCTGAAGATGCTGGGCTCCTCAGGTGTCTCCCCCCCCGTGTGTTCCCTCTGAAGATGCTGGGCTCCTCAGGTTTCTCACCCCCCCCCCCCGTGTGTTCCCTCTGAAGATGCTGGGCTCCTCAGGTTTCTCACCCCCCCCGTGTGTTCCCTCTGAAGATGCTGGGCTCCTCAGGTGTCTCCCCCCCCCCCGTGTGTTCCCTCTGAAGATGCTGGGCTCCTCAGGTGTCTCACCCCGTGTGGTCCCTCTGAAGATGCTGGGCTCGTCAGCTGTCTCACCCCGTGTGTTCCCTCTGAAGATGCTGGGCTCCTCAGGTGTCTCACCCCCGTGTGTTCCCTCTGAAGATGCTGGGCTCCTCAGGTGTCTCACCCCGTGTGTTCCCTCTGAAGATGCTGGGCTCCTCAGGTGTCTCACCCCCGTGTGTTCCCTCTGAAGATGCTGGGCTCCTCAGGTGTCTCCACCCCCCCCGTGTGTTCCCTCTGAAGATGCTGGGCTCCTCAGGTGTCTCCCCGTGTGTTCCCTCTGAAGATGCTGGGCTCCTCAGGTGTCTCACCCCGTGTGTTCCCTCTGAAGATGCTGGGCTCCTCAGGTGTCTCCCCGTGTGTTCCCTCTGAAGATGCTGGGCTCCTCAGGTGTCTCACCCCCCGTGTGTTCCTCTGAAGATGCTGGGCTCCTCAGGTGTCTCCCCGTGTGTTCCCTCTGAAGATGCTGGGCTCCTCAGGTGTCTCCCCGTGTGTTCCCTCTGAAGATGCTGGGCTCCTCAGGTGTCTCCCCGTGTGTTCCCTCTGAAGATGCTGGGCTCCTCAGGTGTCTCACCCCCATGTGTTCCCTCTGAAGATGCTGGGCACCTGAGGTGTCTCCCCCTGTGTGTTCCTCTGAAGATGCTGGGCTCCTCAGGTGTCTCCCCGTGTGTTCCCTCTGAAGATGCTGGGCTCCTCAGGTGTCTCACCCCGTGTGTTCCCTCTGAAGATGCTGGGCTCCTCAGGTGTCTCACCCCCCCCATGTGTTCCCTCTGAAGATGCTGGGCTCCTCAGGTGTCTCCCCCCCCCCGTGTGTGCCCTCTGAAGATGCTGGGCTCCTCAGGTGTCTCACCCCCGTGTGTTACCTCTGAAGATGCTGGGCTCCTCAGGTGTCTCCCCGTGTGTTCCCTCTGAAGATGCTGGGCTCCTCAGGTGTCTCACCCCCGTGTGTTCCCTCAGAAGATGCTGGGCTCCTCAGGTGACTCCCCCTGTGTGTTCCTCTGAAGATGTTGGGCTCCTCAGGTGTCTCCCCGTGTGTTCCCTCTGAAGATGCTGGGCTCCTCAGGTGTCTCCCCTGTGTGTTCCCTCTGAAGATGTTGGGCTCCTCAGGTGTCTCACCCCGTGTGTTCCCTCTGAAGATGCTGGGCTCCTCAGGTGTCTCCCCGTGTGTTCCCTCTGAAGATGCTGGGCTCCTCAGGTGTCTCACCCCCGTGTGTTCCCTCTGAAGATGCTGGGCTCCTCAGGTGTCTCACCCCCATGTGTTCCCTCTGAAGATGCTGGGCTCCTCAGGTGTCTCAACCCCCCCTGTGTGTTCCCTCTGAAGATGCTGGGCTCCTCAGGTGTCTCACCCCCCCCCCCGTGTGTTCCCTCTGAAGATGCTGGGCTCCTCAGGTGTCTCCCCGTGTGTTCCTCTGAAGATGCTGGGCTCCTCAGGTGTCTCACCCCGTGTGTTCCCTCTGAAGATGCTGGGCTCCTCAGGTGTCTCCCCGTGTGTTCCCTCTGAAGATGCTGGGCTCCTCAGGTGTCTCACCCCCCGTGTGTTCCCTCTGAAGATGCTGGGCTCCTCAGGTGTCTCCCCCCCCCCGTGTGTTCCCTCTGAAGATGCTGGGCTCCTCAGGTGTCTCACCCCCGTGTGTTCCCTCTGAAGATGCTGGGCTCCTCAGGTGTCTCACCCCCGTGTGTTCCCTCTGAAGATGCTGGGCTCCTCAGGTGTCTCCCCCCCCCCCGTGTGTTCCCTCTGAAGATGCTGGGCTCCTCAGGTGTCTCCCCGTGTGTTCCCTCTGAATATGCTGGGCTCCTCAGGTGTCTCACCCCCGTGTGTTCCCTCTGAAGATGCTGGGCTCCTCAGGTGTCTCACCCCCGTGTGTTCCCTCTGAAGATGCTGGGCTCCTCAGGTGTCTCACCCCGTGTGTTCCCTCTGAAGATGCTGGGCTCCTCAGGTGTCTCCCCGTGTGTTCCCTCTGAAGATGCTGGGCTCCTCAGGTGTCTCACCCCCGTGTGTTCCCTCTGAAGATGCTGGGCTCCTCAGGTGTCTCACCCCCATGTGTTCCCTCTGAAGATGCTGGGCTCCTCAGGTGTCTCACCCCCGTGTGTTCCCTCTGAAGATGCTGGGCTCCTCAGGTGTCTCACCCCCGTGTGTTCCCTCTGAAGATGCTGGGCTCCTCAGGTGTCTCCCCGTGTGTTCCCTCTGAAGATGCTGGGCTCCTCAGGTGTCTCACCCCCGTGTGTTCCCTCTGAAGATGCTGGGCTCCTCAGGTGTCTCCCCGTGTGTTCCCTCTGAAGATGCTGGACTCCTCAGCTGTCACACCCCCGTGTGTTCCCTCTGAAGATGCTGGGCTCCTCAGGTGTCTCCCCGTGTGTTCCCTCTGAAGATGCTGGGCTCCTCAGGTGTCTCACCCCGTGTGTTCCCTCTGAAGATGCTGGACTCCTCAGGTGTCTCCCCCCCCCCCTGTGTGTTCCCTCTGAAGATGTTGGGCTCCTCAGGTGTCTCACCCCCGTGTGTTCCCTCTGAAGATGCTGGGCTCCTCAGGTGTCTCCCCTGTGTGTTCCCTCTGAAGATGCTGGGCTCCTCAGGTGTCTCCCCCCCCCCCGTGTGTTCCCTCTGAAGATGCTGGGCTCCTCAGGTGTCTCACCCCCCCCGTCCCCCGTGTGTTCCCTCTGAAGATGCTGGGCTCGCTGAAGCAGCTGTCCTACCTGGACGTGTCCAAGAACAGCCTGGAGATGGTGGACGAGCAGATCTGCGGCTGCGAGAACCTCCAGGACCTCCTGCTGTCCAACAACGCGCTCACACAGCTGCCCGGCTCCATCGGTAACGCAGCCGCAGCCACGCCCCAGAGGCGTGGTCATGGCCACGTGTCTGAGGCATGGTCACGTGTCTGAGGCGTGGTCACGTGTCTGAGGCGTGGTCATGGTCACGTGTCTGAGGCGTGGGCGTGGTCACGTGTCTGAGGCGTGGTCACGTGTCTGAGGCGTGGTCATGGTCACGTGTCTGAGGCGTGGTCATGGAACACATTCAATTCAGTTTATTTGTATAGCCCAATTTCACAAATTTCTAATTTGTCTCGGAGTGCTTTACAATCTGTACACATAGACATCCCTGACCTTTGACCTCACATCGGATCAGGAAAAACTCCCAAATAACCCTTCAGGGGGAAAAAAGGGAAGAAACCTTCAGGAGAGAACAGAGGAGGATCCCTCTCCAGGATGGACAGAACAATAGATGTCATGTGACCAGAAGGACAGATTTAGAGTTAAAATACATTCAATGAATATGACAGAGTGTATGAATAGTTCATAGTAGGCATATTCCACGATGGAGACCTCCACGATCCATCAGGCAGATGGCGGTGGGGAGGAGGAGTGGGCGGAGTCTCAACAGTGGGCGGAGTCTCAACAGGACAGTGGCGTAGTCAGGAGCAGGAATTCCACGACCCAGACCTCGATGAGCCATCAGGCAGATAGGATCTATACCGTCTCATAGGGTCCGATGACCCCATGAGACGTGAAGTCACAAGGACTCCGGGGAGAAAGCAGAGTTAGTAAGGTGTGATTGAGAGATGAACATTCATCCTTAAGGAGAGAAGAAAGAGGAGATAGGTACTCAGTGCATCCTAAACGTCCCCCGGCAGCTATAAGCCTATAGCAGCATATCAAGGGGCTGGACCAGGTGAACCTGATTCAGCCCTAACTATAGAGCGTATTCACTCACGTGACCACAACAAACTCTGGCGGCCATGTTGGGGTCCCACCACGGCATTGTTTTGCTTGTTTGTATGCCGCTCTTCCCTTAGAAATGACCATTATATCCTGAAGGAGACACAATTTCAGTTCAAAGCGGTGTGCCTTGTGATTATGGTTCTGTGCCTCATTGTTGGATGTGGGACTAATGATTCAGAATATGAGTTTATCAGCTCAACAAGAGGCTATTACTTCAACTGGTCATCTACTTCGGCTTCACTCGGCGTCTGAGCGTGAGGACTGTTCTCATGTGTTTCTGTTGCTACATCGGGTTGTGGGCTCGTTTCCATTGACTCTCGTCAATAATCTCTTTTTCCTTTTTCGCCGAGCGAAAATCAATGTTTCACTTGCGCAAAAGGAACTGTGGATGGAAACTTGGGAGGAAGCCATGAACATGGCAACTCCGTCGGGCGATGTCTGCCTTTACTCTGTGATTCATTTCAAGGTAAAATAAAACACTGTCTCCATGGGAACAGCATCAGCACGGCCACCAACAGTCACTGCTGGTCCTGAAGGAGCTGGAAGCGGCTTCATCAGACACTCGTCCTGGAGGCGGAGCTGTGACTACGGATCATATACAGGGTGTCCGCGGGTCCTTAAAAAGTCTTAAATTGCTTTTCCTAAAAATAAGGCCTTAAAAAGTCTTAAAAAGTCTTAAATTCAGATTGGATTGGTCTTAAATTTTTGGGTGTCATGTCATTAGGAATATGAGGCAATCTGTTCCGCCAGGTCCGTGTTTTGCTCCGGTCGCTCTGCGGTGTCTCTGGTGTCACCGGGGCCACGCCCCTTCTCTTAAAGGGGCCCCGCGTATTCGGTCCCATCCCCTACAACGTGAAGCATCGGCTACTTTAGAAAACATGGCAGGATGCAAGTTCAACAACGGCTTGAAAAGAACGAGTGTTTCTGGTCACGGTCGGTGAAATGCTTCTGAAGCTGCGTTGTGTGTCGCGAGACTTTCCAGCGGTGGAATCTCACGAGCAGAGCAAGAAGCACAGAGACTAGCGAAGGCCGCCAGCAGCGCGGGGCTAGCTGCTGCTCGCTAGCTCCTGCTCCGCTGCTCGCAACGACATCAACGCTACAACGCTGGAGGTCACCGGAGGAAATCCAGCGCCGTGCAACAAAGAGCTCATCACCGAAGTCCAACAGGGCGCCGTGTTCTTCATTCTGTTCCACGAGACTCTGGACCAGACCACCGCGAGCAGACAGCTGGACTTCATGTGCGCTATTGGTGAAATGACCAGGTCCCGTCAGGATCCTCTGGAGCTCATGGGCCATGACACCAGGACCTACTTCAGCATCTCAAAGTAAGTCTAACATAAATATATGTATAAACTAATTATGTATATGAGTCTGTGTTTCATATAGTTAAGCTTTACTCGTGTCAAGTTAATAACAGCTATGGATAGGCGCACTACACATTAATTAGACTAATTAAAAATAGTTTTAGAATGGCAGTAGAGTGGTGTTTACCTGTCAATATGTCTAAATAGTGTTCACGAGGCTCAAGGGATGGCTCACGTTGCTTAATTTGTAAAAATAGTTTTCATTCATATTTATCCAGTCTGACATTAATCTGAAGTGGTGGTGTCATGAAGAGATGTGTTGACTGTTGTTTGGCTAATGTCTGCCTTTTTTCTTTCTTTTTTCCAGGAGAATGGACCAAATGTCAACTGGAAGTTTTTATATTAATACAGTTTGAAAAGGATTGTTTTCCTAATATATTCACAAAAGCTCAGGAGTAGACATGAACCTGTGCACAAACATCCATCACATAGAGACATAAGCACACACACACACATACATTCTATTATGTAAATGAATTTGCATTTTAAAAGCAGCTGGAATTGTTATTTATGTTATTTAATAGATTTTTTTGTTCAAAAGGAACTATGTTGCCTGTATTTTTAAAATATATTTACTTGATATAAGCATTTGTTCATGGGACTTAAATGTTCTGAAAATTTATTAATAAATATAATTTACAACAGCAATGACATTTGTGTTATCCTTTTGCATTACACCATACTGTTAATTTTAAACAGACATCAGTGTGTTTACTTTGAATTAGTTTATTTAGATTAATGTATATTTCCATCGTAAGTTAGGTCTTAAATTTTATTTCGACGTGGTCTTAAAAAGTCTTACATTTCACTGGTTTATTCCTGTAGACACCCTGATATATGAACCCAGACACGGGGCTCGATGTTCCCACATTGGTGGTATTTCCACAACAAGTATAACGCAGAAATAGTTGTTAATGTCCCATGGTCGATAGCGGAAATGAAAACAGTTTTACAGGAATGTGACCGGGCTATGTGTTGGTAACTAGGGGTAACTAGAGAATTAACCACAAAGTGTTGAGCGAGTAAAATCAGGTAAAAAAGCGTTGCGAATATTCAATTCCAACCGCTGAAATCTGTCTTTGGTAATGCAGAAGGACATGAGGTTGCTGGGCTCTCGCATAATCAAACAGCGACACGATAGCCAGGTCAACTTCTTCTTACATTTAATAAGTGGGACCCCAAGATGGCGCGATTGAGATTCTGACGTCACGTGAATACTCTCTATAAGCTCTGTCGAAGAGGAAAGTCTTCAGTCTACTCTTAAACGAGGTGACTGTGTCTGCCTCCCGGACTGAAATTGGAAGCTGGTTCCATAAAAGAGGAGCTTGATAACTAAAGGCTCTGGCTCCCATTCTACTTTTTAAGACTCTAGGAACTACAAGTAGTCCCGCATTTAGTGAGCGTAGCTCTCTAGTGGGGCAATATGGTACTACAAGCTCCTTAAGATATGATGGAGCATCACCAATCAAGGCTTTGTAGGTTAAGAGAAGAATTTTAAAAGTGATTCTTGATTTTACTGGGAGCCAGTGCAGAGCAGCTAGTGCAGGAGTGATGTGATCTCTTTTCTTAGTTTTAGTGAGAACACGAGCTGCAGCATTCTGGATCAACATGTCTGAGGCGTGGTCACATGTCTGAGGCGTGGCCATGGAACACATGCTCACAGCATGATGTCCACGGCGCAGGAGGCGGAGCCTCTTGAACTAATATGATGTGTGGTTGTGAAACGTGTGGACATGCAGAGGGAAGTTCTCACGCTGATCACCTCCCTCTTCTTCCTCTTCCTGTTCTTCTACTTCTTCTCCTTCCTCTTCTTGTTCTGATCCATCCCTCCCGTCTTCTTCTTCTTCCTGTTCTCCTTCTGTTCTTCTTCCTCTCCTTGTTCTTCTCCTTCTTCCTCTTCTCCTTCTGTTTGTTCTTCTACTTCTTGTCCTTCTTCCTCTTCCTCTTCTTGTTCTTCTTCCTCTCGTTCTTCTCCTAATTCCTGTTCTTCTTCCTCTTCTCCTTCTGTTTGTTATTCTACTTCTTGTCCTTCCTCTTCCTGTTCTTCTTCCTCTTGTCCTTCTTCCTCTTCTGTTTGTTCTTGTCCTTCTTCCTCTTCTTGTTCTTCTTCTCCTTGTTCTTCTTCCTGTTCTTCTACTTCTTGTCCTTCTTCTTCCTCTTGTCCTTCTTCTTGTTCTTCTTCCTCTTCCTGTTCTTCTATTTCTTGTCCTTCTTCCTCTCCTTGTTCTTCTCCTTTTTCTTCCCTCTTCTTCTTCCTCTCCTTGATTTTCTCCTAATTCTTCTCCTTGTCCTTCCTCTTCTTGTTCTTCTTCCTCTTCTTCTTCTCATTGTTCTTCCCTCTTCCTCTTGTTCCATCCATCCCCCACCCCCCTGGCTGCAGGTTCTCTGAAGCGGCTGTCGGCCCTGAAGGTGGATGAGAACCAGCTGATGTACCTGCCCGACTCCGTGGGGGGGTGAGTGGCTCTGGTGACGCAACGTCTCCATGTCTCATAACATTGAACGTGACGACGATGAAGAGCGACGATGACGAGTAAATTCACCGAGTACGGAGGATGAATAATTGGATGTGGATTGAAATGAGTGGGGGGGGGGGGGTCACCAGATGACCTCTGATTGCTGATTGGCCGTCAGCCGCTGGACTTCCTGGCGCCGCACCGCGATGACGAGGAGCCGCCTCGTTGCCCTGAGAGACGCTGCTCTTCATCCTCCGCTTGCAGACGGGCCTCCTTGTGTCATTTGACCCAGATTAAGGATTTTTATTTCAACCACCCTGCTTTCTACTTCCTGTCTACGCCGAGCGTCTCTCCACCGTTGGAGCTCGGCCGGGTCGAGCCCGTGCCTTGAGGGCTGAGTCGTTCGGCCTCTCCTCTTCCTCGCCGCCAGCCGAGCGCTCAGAGCCCCGCCGCCGTCCGGCTGCTCGGATCATTCCACTCTCTAAAGGTCGGGGCGCTGGGCGTCTCCTGGGGCGGTGGCTTCTCGTCGCTGTGGCTTCTCGTTGACGCCGGTTCATCTTCAGTCTCCGCCTGAGGAGGCGGTCCCTCATGTCCCCCATGAGGCCGTGTGCTGAGCTGTGTCTCGTTTGTTGTCTCTGACGTGGAGACGGCAACGCCTGAGAGGAGCGTTCAACTCCAAGGATTCCAGAATCAGAACCGTTCACATGCAGTGGATCTGTCGGTTGGTGCCACAGTTCCATCATTTATTTTTATAAAGCAAAGTTGTCGAATGGCTTTTATGGAAACTGGCAGATCCAGGGTTTCTGGCCCTTGACCCCGTGACCTCCGACCCACTGGAGGAACTAAAGGGATGCGTTGGATTCCCATTCCTTCTTGACCTTTTCCTTAAATCCTCCTCGCGTGTCCTCGGGTGTCCTCATGTGTCCTGGCGTGTCCTCGCTGATGTCTCCGCGGGGTGTAATGTCCTCGTGTGTCCACCAGGCTGAGCGCTCTGGACGAGCTGGACTGCAGCTTCAATGAGATCGAGGCGCTGCCCTCGTCCATCGGTCAGTGCGGCGCCATCCGGACCTTCGCGGCGGATCACAACTTCCTCAGCGTGCTGCCCCCCGAGGTGAGTGTCACGCGCTGTGACCGGTCTGCGGCGGCGGAGCTGTGACCGGTCTGCGGCGGCGGGCTCACGGCTCTTTGGGTCCACAGATGGGCAACTGGAAGAACGCCACGGTGCTGTTCCTCCACTCCAACAAGCTGGAGGGTCTGCCCGAGGAGATGGGCGACATGCACAAGCTCAAGGTCGTCAACCTCAGCAACAACAAGTGAGTCGTCACGAGGTCAGAGGTTTTGATTTAGATATAGTTTAATTAGTGCAACATCGAAAAAGCTAAATAAATAAATATTTGTAATATATGTATATACATTTTTGTATTTAACATTTAATATATATATATACACGCGTGTGTGTATATATATATTTTTTACATAAAATAATATATATACATAAATAAAATAGAAATGTGTATATTTATATATATATATACATATATACTAATATATATATATTTATATATTAAATTGTTTATATATATTTATAGATATTAAAAATGTATATAAAAAATATATATATTTTATTATATACACTACCGTTCACAAGTTTGGGGTCACTTAGAAATGTCTTTATTCTTCAAAGTAAAGCACTGTTTTTTCAATAAAGATAACATTAATCATAAATACCCTCTATACATTGTTAATGTGTTAAATGACTCTTCAAGGTGGAAGTGTCTGGTTTCTAATGAAATATCTCCAGAGGTGTATAGAGGCCCATTTCATCATCACTCCAGTGTTCTGATGGTACATTGTGTAATCGCCTTAGAAGACTAATGTCTGATTAGAAAACCCTTGTGCAATTATGTTAGCACAGCTGAAAACAGTTATGCTGGTGATATAAGCTATACAACTGGCCTTCCTTTGAGCTTGAAGTTTGAAGAACAAAATTAATACTTCAAATATTAATCATTATTTCTAACCTTGTCAATGTCTTGATTATATGTTCTATGAAATGTTCAATTCATTTATAAATACAAGTGAGTTTTCATGGAAGACACAAAATTGTCTGGGTGACCCCAAACTTTTGAACGGTAGTGTATATAATTTAGATATTATATTAAAGTAATATTCTAAGTATTTTTTAAGGCAGCCCAGCTGCCCGTAATTGTGGCCAGATTGGAAAAGGGCTGTTATGGATGTGTGGGGCGTTTCCACTCCTGTTGATCAAATACACTGAGTAACTTTGGTCCCGCCCCGAACTTACTGAGCACAGCGAGCCCTCGCTCATGAGAAGAACCTGGAGAGGAACCTAGAGAGGAACCTAGAGAGGAACCTAGAGAGGAACCTAGAGAGGAACCTAGAGAGGAACCTGGAGAGGAACCTAGAGAGGAACCTAGAGAGGAACCTAGAGAGGAGCGGCGCTGCTCCCGAGTGTCTTTACGGCTCTGTGTGTTGCAGGTTGAGGAACCTCCCCTACAGCTTCACCCGGCTCCACCAGCTGACGGCCATGTGGCTGTCGGAGAACCAGGTACGCCCTCACGCCTGATGGGGGGGGGGGGGCATTCACACGACATGGAGATGGCGTGAGGCCACTGCGCCGACCGTGAGAACAACACGTTGGACATTTAGGGAACCACATCCGGGACATGTGATCTCAGCGCGGGGTCAGGAGGGGTCAGGAGTGGTCAGGGGAGGTCAGGAGGGGTCAGGGGACGTCAGGCAAGGGGTCAGGAGGGGTCAGGCGAGGTCAGGAGGGGTCAGGGGAGGTCATGCGGGGTCGCTGTGAGTGCTTCGCGTGCAGACAGCATTTAAGGGAGCGAAGCAGCGCGTGCGCTCTGATCGCTCTTTTAATGAAGTATCGATACTAAAAATATGCTAAATCACATCGTTTTTAACGTACGGGTACTTTGTTAGCATCGCTACACCGTGCAGCGTGACAGCAGCAGATGTAGCGGACTAACATTCAAGCTAACCTAACTTCCCAAACGCTGTGGCCATCTGAACGCTGATTGGCCGAGACGCGACACGTCCATCAAAGATGTTTTATTGTGAAGAGCACCACTCCACATTTGTTCCGCGTCTCACTGCAATCTCAACGGCAGCGGGCCAGGTGAACACAATAATAAATCGGAATGCGTCTCTGGTATTGTTCAGGGGGCGGGGCCACATGTGGAGGCGGGCCGTAGTTTGGGGACCACTGCTGATGACAGTCGACTGTCTGGAGAATCAACTCGTCAATCACTCTTTTCTTTCTTTTCTTTCTTCTTTTCTTTCGATGGGTATCGATTGGATTTTTTCCCATACCGGTGCTAAACCGGTACTTTAAAAACGATACCGGTGCCTAAACGGTGCCTGAACCGATACTTTAAAAAGAAAACGCACAATGAGGACATTAAAAACCTCTTTGGTCAGATTCCCTGTAGAAGCTGTTTTCATGGAGCACGACAACAACGGATATCAGACTGTTAATATACACAATACATGTTCTCCATTATATGATGTGGATACATGTATATGTATATTTTAGGGCTGTCAGCGTTAACGCGTTAATCTATGCGATTAATTTGGCCGCGTTAACGCACTAAAATATTTTAACGCAATTTTTTTGTTTTTGTTTTTTTAAAACCGCGGCAGTACGGTTTGACACTGTTTCCGTTTTTAAAACAATTATTTCTCCGCGAAAATAAGGAGCATAAATCAGTTTAAACTCGTGGATGAATCAGTCGGGTTTCCTCCTGCTCCTCCTTCCTCCCGTCTCCCCTCTGACACACAGAGGAACGGAGGGCGACGTGTCGGGGGACGCGGCGGAAAGAACTCGTCACACGAAACCTTCACCGTGATTGGTCAATCCGTTTGTCTGTCAACATTTCGGGAAAAAACAACCAATGAACACTCAGTAAATCACAAAGGACCTCCCACCTCACGGGTGAGGCTCATTAGCAGCCTGTCAGTCAGAGAGCAGAGAACACGACGCGAGGACAACTGAGCCTCATTGAATAGAGCTGAGATTGTTCTGGAATGTTTGATGTATAACACGTGGGGGTGTGTCACATGCAAAAGACTTTAAACGGTGAATTTAATTTATTTTGTAAAATGTATAAAATGCCCCCAGCCTCCAGAGGGTGAACGTGACATATGTGAATGTCAGTCAGTCACCAAGGCCACTGGTTCTGCTGTTCAATGTTAAAGATGACAGGACCAATGGGTCTCAATATACTTCTTTTTTTATTACTAATCTGATGTTTCACTGAAGAAACAATTTATCATCTACAATATTAAATACCTCGCTAGCACTGTATATGTAGGAGCCTCTTTGAAAACACAGCTGTGTGAAGTTTTGTCTTTAAAAAGAAGGAACAAACTTTTAAGCACGATTAATCGAGATTAATTAATCGCAATTTCAAAATGTGCGATTAATTTGTTAATTTTTTTTAATCGATTGACAGCCCTAGTATATTTACATATTTATATATATGTATATACATATATATACTTATATATATATATATTAGAGATGCACCGATCAGGTTTTTGGTGCCGATCACTGAAATCAGTATCTGCCGATCACCGATAATACCGATCACTGAAATCAGTATCTGCCGATCACCGATCACTGAAATCAGTATCTGCCGATCCAATAATACCGATCACGGTGTCGATTGAAGCATTCTATTTATTGTGTAGCATTATTGCCTAGGACAGTGGTCACCAACCTTTTTGAGCCCAAGATCACTGACCTCCACCTTCATGACCGGCAAGATCTACCTATTGAGGCGTTGAGAGAAAACGATGGTCCAGACTGGACTTATGACTTGAGGCTTTTTATTTGGCCTAATTCTAATTGAATGAAATCAAAACACATTGGTCCAGCTTTCAAATTGATGAGACCAGGAACACAGAATTTAAGTGCAAAATAAAAAGTAAGATATTTGTTCACCACACACAATATGAACAAGAAAAAACACATTTCAATGAGCAGCTGGATGAACTACCAATATAAATGTTGTATTTATTTACATTACAACACGACACTGACAACATGATCAGTCAGTGCAACTCATGTAAGTTCAGCTCTCATCATAATGCCATCAAGCCATGTGACTCCAGTCAGTGTGACGGCTGTGACTGAACTCTGTCTGTGAGCTTGTAGTTAGTTCATAAGCACAGACAGACAGTCTGAGGCCGTCTGTGAGCTGCTGTCAGTAATCCAGCTCCTGGTCTTTGATTTGGTGATTTTCTCTACTTCACTGACGAGTTTTTCGGGGCAAATGTGGTATTCATGAAAGTTTTATCATCTGGGACTGGTTCTGAAGTCAGCCCGTTGGTGAATACATTCACATCAGCTCTAAAGACATCCTCAGATTTAAATAATTATAATAATAATAAATATGAGAATCACCATTTGTGACTCCTGCATCTGTGCTTTTTCAAATAATAGAATAAATATAATTGCAATCACTTTCAAGTAAACCAGATTGCTCCATCAGACAAGAAAAAAAGCTCAATGTTGAGCTTTTGTTTTGAAGGACAAAAGCAGAAAAGCCGATCTCACGGAGGTAAAACCTGGCAAATCGCCAATAATCTCGGCAGTTGCGCATGCGCAGGCGTAACCTGTAAATGCCGTAACGTAAACATTTACACTAAGGTACAGGCATTACAACATTTATTTATTGATGACGTAGTTGTATGTCCTTGTACTTTGAACTTGTGTAATATGTAAAGTTATGAATAAAGGTCTTTCTGCATTTCCCCTGCGCCTCACTTGTGGTACGCCCCCCTCTTTCAGGAGCACAGCTGACAACACGGCTGTCAGAGAACCCGCTTTCAGGCGTTCATTAAAATCAGGTGGAGATCTTTTCTGACGTCGATCTTCCAGTCAGGAAGAAAACGTTTCAGAAGACACTTCAGAAAATGTTCGAGAACGAGGAACAATGTGTTTCTGATTTTATTTTCATTTTATTTTGGAGATCGACAGGGAACGTCTCCGAGATCGACCAGTCGATCGCGATCGACGGGTTGGCGACCACTGGCCTAGGACTATGAGGAAATACATATATAAAGCAACTCAAACATTAAAGAAATGACAGATTTCTTTAAACATTTAGGACTTTTACTTTGAAAAATGTCCTAATTGATACACTAAAATTGATTGATTGCCAGTGATGGGGATTTCAGATATGTATGGAACAAATCTGCATCATTCATTTCCTGGAACTCTTGGGGAAATCTATAGACAGGACTTTGTTTAACATACAAAAGTCTGATTTATTTTTATAAACTCTTCCTTGGTACAGTAACAATGTTTTAATGTTAGCATAATTTAAGATAAATCTCAGAAACGATCTTATTGATACAAAATCAGTTCATTGTTTACTTGTGTATGATTTGTCGACATCTTATTTTGAAAAACGGATGTTGTGTCACGTGGTTCTTTCCGCTAACTCTATCAAACCCTCTTAGCTCCCGATGGAATGTGTTTAGCGTGAGCATCTCTAGGGGCAGACATGTGAGAGTCGGCTGAGTCGACCCAGAGATTCAACTCGGGGGACGGGGACGCCGCTCGGTGGTGAGGATCCCCTCTGACCTCTGACCTCTGCGGCCCTCGCCGGGCGCATCGTCTCCGTTGCGATGCGCCGCGATTGAAACGTCTGATAGTTCTCGCAGATGTTACGTCATCTGATCGGCCGTTTTGAGAACGCCGATCAAAACCGATAATGGGAATATCGGCCGATATGGATCGGCGCCGATCAGATCGGTGCATCCCTAATATATATATGTGTGTGTATATATTGTCATGTGTAGCCCTTATAGGGTTAAAGGGTACCTGTAGTGCAAAACAACAACGTGCTACATCCATTCGGCGCATCAAATAAATCATATTTACCCCGCTGCTATTGTCAACAAGTCACGCATAGCCCGAGGATTTACATTTCTTTGTCAAAATTCCGAATCCGTGGGCGCAGCCATTTTGCTAGTTATTTACTCCAGCTCAAAGCTAACTATGACGTAGAGTCGTTGAAAGGAATTCAGCCAATCCGGAGCCACTTCTACACGCGTTGCTTCTTGGGATAGATCGGTGGCCTCAAGAATTACACAATCTATATCAGGGGTGCTCAATACGTCGATCGCGGCGACCTGCCAGTCGATCGCGGCGTAGTATTGGTAGATCGCATGACATTAAAAAATTGGCCCGCCCCTGTCACTTTCTCTATAGCGCCACATTACAGCAGCATCATGTCATTTCTGTCTCTCGTGTTGCGTTGACAGTCCTCTGCCCGCCGTCTCGTGCGCGCGGAGCTCCGACACCGGTTTGCGCACATCGGGACGGACGGAGCAAAGAAAAAGTCACTAGCACCCCCGAACATGTCGGCCGAACATTGCATCAATGAAAGACATCTCCAGCGCTGGCTTATGCGCGATGTAGCTATCAAGCTCACGCTTTTGTGTGAAGCAGATGAGGTCTAATGTCACTATATCATCGGACATAAGTTCGTGCTCTTTACAACAAATGCACTCTGTCTGTTTTTTGTGGCACACATTTCCCACAACTGCACCGTTTGTCCGCCGACTTGCGTGCACGGTCCGCACGGTGAAGCATCTGGACCGGCGGTCCTTCGGCATCAACTTCATCAGAATCATCGCTATCACTGTCACAATTCACTAAATGGGGATAGTCTGCTTTTAAAGGTTCAAACAAGTATCCAGTTGCTGAATCAGACAATCTTTCATCGTCCATATTCTCAATCTCTCAGCATTTGTTTGCGAGCGCTCGACGTTGTTTACATTGGTATCTGAACACATCCGCTGTGGCTGGCTGTCATCTCTCAACGATGTGACGTCACACCACCCGCGACATATTCAAGCTCCAGTGCAATGTCGCATGTCGGAGTTGAGGACTTTGAACAGCCTAAACTACGTATTGTTATTGAATACTGGACCGTCAGTGCATGAATAACCTTTAGAAACACATTATCTTTTGATCTGGCTACATATTGTTTTGCACTACAGGTACCCTTTAATCTTGTCACTGTGTTGATGGGCAAAGAGAACAACCAATCAGAGGTACTGAAGATGACATGTGACAAATAAAGTTTAGCTTCTGACAGCGAGAGGTCCACTGAAACAAAGTGATGCCCCACGGTCTTTATTCCTCCGTCATTATATTCCCGGTAACACCGGGTATACAGCCGGGACCGCTGGACACCAACACATCTGCTAGCAGACTCACGCTCGTAGCTCGTAGCTAGCGCTAGCTACGAGCTAGCTTAAACATGGTTATAATGGCTAATTTATTATTTGTTTGCCTACTTCTATGAATGCAAGACTTGCGATCAACGTGACGTGCTGATCTGAGTTACGGCTGCTCGTCATCATCGGTCTCCCCGTGTTCAGGGACCGGTGCCGTCTCCCCGTCGCGCCCAGCCTGACGCTGCTGTGCTCGGCCTCACGCGGTCACACACGGCCACGCCTCCGCTCAAAGTGAAATGTGAGAGGCTCGCAACCTGCTGACAGGCGGAGTCACTAGAGAAGTTCACAATAATAGGTTTTTTTAAAAATTCAATCGGCTCAGGCACCGGAATGTGCGTTGAGTTTCGGTCCGGGTGGCACCAGTTGTATTGGAACCGGTGCTACATTGGCACCGGTTTCCGGTACCCAACCCTATCACAAGAAGTAACATCGATATGTTTCCAGAAGGAACTCGTACTATTCAAAATGTCGCGTTGCGGTCACAGTTTGACTCATCAACGCCTCGTGTCTCTTCGGTTGTGTTTCAACTCGTTATTTAAAGTCCGGTTCTCGGCGGTTAAAGATGGACAGGTACGCACAGCCTGAGTGTCTCAACCGGCGCCGGGCGGTCCCACTGCACCACCCTGAGGGGGCGCCGGGCGGTCCCACTGCACCACCCTGAGCATCTGTTCATGTCTGTGGAGCAAAAGTACAAAAGATTTGAGGCTTTTTGTGGTTTGTAGAGGAACGCTCCCTCCATGAGCGGCTGGCAGGAAGAGGAGGTCAGAGTGAGTGAGGTCAGAGTGAGGTCTGAGTTGGAGGAAGAAACTCGGCCATCGGTCACTGGACCCCCGAGCCCTCGAGGGGTCCCACAGCGCCCCCGCTGGCTGCAGGTGGAACACTCACTGTTCACTTGTGTCCCCCAGTCGAAGCCCCTCATCCCTCTGCAGAAGGAGGAGGACCCGGAGACCCACAAGACCGTGCTGACCAACTACATGTTCCCCCAGCAGACCAGGACCGAGGACTGTGAGTACCAACCTCCCGTCTGCAGGGCTCGTCTGACTCGTACCCGGAATGCAACTCGGGGGTGTAAGGATTCGCCTGGTTAGTCCTCCAGAGTCTGGCGAAGGAGGCGTGTTCTGCAAGGATACCTGTCTCCATATTTAACGAGGACTCTGGCCTCCGGCGCCCCCGCTGAGGCGCTACAGTAGTTAGCGCTTCACGCGGCACACGCTAATGCTCTCGAGCCAGCTGCTCGATTAAAATAAAAATATATAATTGAGACGGCGCACCACGAGAAAATGTCGTCGTACGAGCTTCAGCTGACCCCCCCCAGAGGTCCTGGATAAGTCTTGACCTTACTGCAGTCATTATGTACGACCCCTTGTTATGCACACACACACACAGAGCAGGTGGCTGGTATCCTTCTCCTGCTCTGGAGGTCACAGTATCGCCTGTTTCCTACGCAATTTCCAATAAATAGAATAGTTTGATTCTTTATGACATGAATGTAAAGGTTGTGTCTTTTTCACACGGCAGACGCACTGATTCACACCTTGAGTTCCAATGTTTATAATCCACAAAGGATGTGTCTGCACTCCGGTGTCGAGAGGCGTCCGCTCTTTATTTATTCATCGTGTGGTTTGGGTTCAGGAAGGGGTTAACTCCTCTCCAGTGGGCGTGGAGCCTCGGCGCCCCCTTGTGGTCAAAGGCAGACGTGTACAATTCATTTCATTTCAGACGTTCCCAGCTCCGACTCGGAAAGCTTCAACCCGGCTCTGTGGGAGGAGCAGCGCAAGCAGCGCGCCCAGGTGGCCTTCGAGTGCGACGAGGACCAGGACGAGAGGGAGACCCCCCCGAGGGTGGGTGTCACACGGGCTCCACGCGGGGCTTCACACGGGGCGTCACGCGCGGCTCCAAGCGGGGTGTCACAAGGGGCTCCACACGGGGAGTCACGCGGGGCGTCACAAGGGGCTCCACACGGGGCGTCACGCGGGGCTCCACACGGGGCGTCACGCGGGGCTCCACACGGGGCGTCACGCGGGGCTCCACACGGGGCGTCACAAGGGGCTCCACACGGGGCGTCACGCGGGGCTCCACACGGGGCGTCACAAGGGGCTCCACACGGGGCGTCACGCGGGGAGTCACATGGGGCGTCACAAGGGGCTCCACACGGGGCGTCACAGGGGGCTCCACACGGGGCGTCACAAGGGGAGTCACATGGGGCGTCACAAGGGGCTCCACACGGGGCGTCACGCGGGGCTCCACGGGGCGTCACGCGGGAGTCTGCAGGCGTCACAAGGGGCTCCACACGGGGCGTCACAAGGGGCTCCACACGGGGCGTCACAAGGGGCTCCACACGGGGCGTCACGCGGGGAGTCACATGGGGCGTCACAAGGGGCTCCACACGGGGCGTCACGCGGGGAGTCACATGGGGCGTCACAAGGGGCTCCACACGGGGCATCACGCGGGGCGTCACAAGGGGCTCCACACGGGGCGTCACGCGGGGAGTCACATGGGGCGTCTGGGGGCTCCACAGGCGTCACAGGGGCTCCACAGGCGTCTGGGGAGTCACATGGGGCGTCACAAGGGGCTCCACACGGGGCGTCACGCGGGGAGTCACATGGGGCGTCACAAGGGGCTCCACACGGGGCGTCACAAGGGGCTCCACACGGGGCGTCACAAGGGGAGTCACATGGGGCGTCACAAGGGGCTCCTGCAGGCGTCTGGGGGCTCCACAGGCGTCACAAGGGAGTCACATGGGCGTCTGAGGGCTCCACAGGCGTCACGCGGGAGTCACATGGGCGTCACTGGGCCTCCACACGGGGCGTCACAAGGGGCTCCACACGGGGCGTCACAAGGGGCTCCACGCGGGGCTCCACACGGGGCGTCACAAGGGGCTCCACGCGGGGCTCCACACGGGGCGTCACAAGGGGCTCCACGCGGGGCTCCATACGGGGCGTCACAAGGGGCTCCACGGGGCTCCACACGGGGCTCCACAGGCGTCTGAGGCGTCACAAGGGGCTCTGCAGGGGCTCCACAGGCGTCACAAGGGGCTCCACAAGGGGCTCCACAGGCGTCACAAGGGCTCCACAGGGGCTCCACAGGCGTCTGAGGGCTCCACGCGGGGCTCCACGCGGGGCGTCACAAGGGGCTCCACACGGGGCGTCACAAGTAGGGATGGGTATCGTTTGGGTTTTCTCCGATACCGGTGCTAAACCGGCACTTTTAAAACGATACCGGTGCCTAAACGGTGCCTGAACCGTTACTTTTTTTTTTTTTACGCACAATGAGGACATTAAAAACCTCTTCGGCCATATTCCCTGTAGAAGCCATTATCATGGAGCACTGACAAACAACGGATATCAGACTGTTAACATACACAAGATATGTTCTCCATTATATGATGTGATATGTAGTCATGTGTAGCCCTTATAGGGTTAATCATGTCACTGTTTTGATGGGCAAAGAGAACAACCAATCAGAGGGACTGAAGATGACACGTGACAAATAAAGTTTTGCTTCTGACAGCGAGAGGTCCACTGAAACAAAGTGATGCCCCACGGTCTTTATTCCTCCGTCATTATATTCCCGGTAACACCGGGTATACAGCCGGGACCGCTGTACATCAACACATCTGCTAGCAGACTGTCACGCTCGTAGCTCGTAGCTTGCGCTAGCTACGAGCTAGCACAAGCTACGAGCTAGCTTAAGCATGGTTATAATGGCTAATTTATTATTTCTTGGCCTACTTTTATGAATGCAAGACTTGCAATCAACGTAACGGTACTAATCTGAGTTCAGGCTGCTCGTCATCATCGGTCTCCCCGTGTTCAGGGGACCGGTGACGGCCTCCCCGTCGCGTCCAGCCTGACGCTGGTGTGCTCGACACGGGCTCACTAGTCACACACGGCCACGCCTCCTCTGTCAGAGTTACATATGAGAGGCTCGTAACCTGCTGACAGGGCGGAGTCACCTGAGAAGTTCACAACAATAGTTTTTTTCAATTTCAATCGGCTCAGGCACCGGAAAGAAGCACCGAAATGTGCGTTGCGTTTCGGTCCGGGTAATACCGGTTGTATTGGAACCGGTACCATATTGGCACCGGGTTTCGGTACCCAACCCTAGTCACAAGGGGCTCCACACGGGGCTCCACACGGGGCGTCACAAGGGGCGCCACGCGCGGCTCCACGCGGGGCGTCACGCGGGACATCACACATGAGGATGAACCTGTTCATTGGTCATGAGGATGAACCTGTTCATTGGTCATGTGATGAACCTGTTCATTGGTCATGAGGATGAACCTGTTCATTGGCCATGAGGATGAACCTGTTCATTGGTCATGAGGATGAACCTGTTCATTGGTCATGAGGATGAACCTGTTCATTGGTCATGTGGATGAACCTGTTCATTGGTCATGTGGATGAACCTGTTCATTGGTCATGAGGATGAACCTGTTCATTGGTCATGTGGATGAACCTGTTCATTGGTCATGTGGATGAACCTGTTCATTGGTCATGAGGATGAACCTGTTCATTGGTCATGTGGATGAACCTGTTCACTGGTCATGAGGATGAACCTGTTCAATTCAATTCAGTTTATTTGTATAGCCCAATTTCACAAATTACAAATTTGTCTCGGAGTGCTTTACAATCTGTACACATAGACATCCCTGCCCCAAAACCTCACATCGGACCAGGAAAAACTCCCAAATAACCCTTCAGGGGGAAAAAAAGGGAAGAAACCTGCAGGAGAGCAACAGAGGAGGATCCCTCTCCAGGATGGACAGAACAATAGATGTAATTTGTACAGAAGGACAGATTTAGAGTTAAAATACATTCAATGAATGTGACAGAGTGTATGAATAGTTCATAGTAGGCATATTCCACGATGGAGACCTCCACGATCCATCAGGCAGATGGCGGTGGGGAGGAGGAGTGGGCGGAGTCTCAACAGTGGGCGGAGTCTCAACAGGACAGTGGCGCAGTCAGGAGCAGGAATTCCACGACCCAGACCTCGATGATCCATCAGGCAGATAGGATCTATGCCGTCTCATAGGGTCCGATGACCCCATGAGACGTGAAGTCTAAGGACTCGGGAGAAAGCAGAGTTAGTAACGTGTGATTGAGAGATGAAAATTCATCCTTAAGGAGAGAAAAAGAGGAGATAGGTACTCAGTGCATCCTAACGTCCCCGGCAGCTATAAGCCTATAGCAGCATATCAAGGGCTGGACCAGGTGAACCTGATTCAGCCCTAACTATAAGCTCTGTCAAGAGGAAGGTCTTCAGTCTACTCTTAAGCGAGGTGACTGTGTCTGCCTCCCGGACTGAAATTGGAAGCTGGTTCCATAAAGAGGAGCTTGATAACTGAAGGCTCTGGCTCCCATTCTACTTTTAAGACTCTAGGAACTACAAGTAGTCCGCATTTAGTGAGCGTAGCTCTCTAGTGAGGCAATATGGTACTACAAGCTCCTTAAGATATGATGGTGCATCACCAATCAAGGCTTTGTACGTTAAGAAGAATTTTAAAAGTGATTCTTGATTTTACTGGGAGCCAGTGCAGAGCAGCTAGTGCAGGAGTGATGTGATCTCTTTTCTTAGTTTTAGTGAGAACACGAGCTGCAGCATTCTGGATCAACTGGAGGGACCTAAGAGACTTATTAGAGCAGCCTGATAATAAGGAGTTGCAGTAATCCAGTCTCAAGTAACGAACGTGAACCAATTTTTCTGCATCTTTTGAGACAAGATGTGCCTGATTTTTGAAATATTACGTAGATGAAAGAATGCAGTCCTTGAGATTTGCTTTACGTGGGAGTTAAAGGACAAGTCGATCAAAGATAACGCCAAGATTCTTTACAGTGGTGTTGGATGCCAGGGCAATGCCGTCTACAGAAACCACATCACCAGATAATTGATCTCTGAGGTGCTCAGGGCCGATTAAAATTACTTGGTTTTGTCTGAGTTTAACATCAAGAAGTTGCAGGTCATCCATGTTTTATGTCTTTAAGACATGCTTGAATTTTACCGAGTTGGTTGCTCTCCTCTGGTTTTATCGATAAATATAGTTGAGTATCATCTGCATAACAATGAAAGTTTATGGAGTGTTTCCTGATAATATTGCCCAAAGGAAGCATGTATAAGGTAAATAAAATTGGTCCAAGCACAGAACCTTGTGGAACTCCGTGATTAACGTTGGTGGTTATCGAGGCGTCATCGTTTACAAATACAAACTGAGATCGATCTGATAAGTAGGATTTAAACCAAATTAGTGCCGTGCCTGAAATGCCAATCGACTGCTCCAGTCTCTGTAACAGGATGTCATGGTCAATGGTGTCGAATGCAGCACTAAGGTCTAACAAGACCAGGACAGAGGAGTCCTTTATCTGCTGCTATTAAGAGGTCATTTGTAATTTTCACCAGTGCCGTCTCGGTGCTGTGGTGTTTTCTAAATCCTGATTGAAATTTCTCAAATAAACTATTATGATGTAGAAAGTCACACAACTGATTTGCGACCACTTTCTCAAGGATCTTGGAGAGGAAGGGGAGGTTAGAGATCGGTCTGTAGTTAGCCAACACCTCTGGATCCAGAGTGGGCTTCTTCAGGAGAGGTTTAATAACAGCCACTTTGAAGGAGTGTGGTACGTGGCCTGTTAGCAGAGCCACATTGATAATATCTAATAGAGAGCCGCCAATTAAAGGCAACACGTCTTTAAGCAGCCTCGTCGGGATGGGGTCCAAGAGACAGGTAGACGTGTTCGAAGTAGAAACCGTTGAAGATAATTGGTCACGGTTGATGGGAGAAAAGCCCTCCAAATATACACCAGGGCATACAGCGGTTTCCAAGGCCATTCCACTTGAGGACAGATTGGCACTGGTTATGGGCAAGAGAATATTAATCTTGTCCCTAATAGTCATGAGGATGAACCTGTTCATTGGTCATGTGATGAACCTGTTCATTGGTCATGAGGAAGAACCTGTTCATTGGTCATGTGATGAACCTGTTCATTGGTCATGAGGAAGAACCTGTTCATTGGTCATGTGGATGAACCTGTTCCTTGGTCATGTGATGAACCTGTTCATTGGTCATGTGATGAACCTGTTCATCGGTTATGAGGATGAACCTGTTCATCGGTCATGAGGATGAACCTGTTCCTTGGGCATGTGATGAACCTGTTCATTGGTCATGAGGATGAACCTGTTCATTGGTCATGTGGATGAACCTGTTCCTTGGTCATGTGATGAACCTGTTCATCGGTTATGAGGATGAACCTGTTCATTGGTCATGTGATGAACCTGTTCCTTGGTCATGTGATGAACCTGTTCATTGGTGATGAGGATGAACCTGTTCATTGGTCATGTGATGAACCTGTTCATCGGTTATGAGGATGAACCTGTTCATCGGTCATGAGGATGAACCTGTTCCTTGGTCATGTGATGAACCTGTTCATTGGTCATGAGGATGAACCTGTTCATTGGTCATGGTGATGAACCTGTTCCTTGGTCATGGTGATGAACCTGTTCATTGGTCATGTGATGAACCTGTTCATCGGTTATGAGGATGAACCTGTTCATCGGTCATGAGGATGAACCTGTTCCTTGGTCATGTGATGAACCTGTTCATTGGTCATGAGGATGAACCTGTTCATTGGTCATGGTGATGAACCTGTTCCTTGGTCATGTGATGAACCTCGCTGCAGGAGGGGAACCTGAAGCGCTACCCCACGCCGTACCCTGGCGAGCTGAAGAGCATGGTGAAGACGGCCCAGTGCGTGGCCCACCGGCTGAGGGAGGACGAGTCGGGCGGCGAGGCGGCGAGGAACCCCATCGGGGTCCAGGCCGTGGGGGTCAAGGTGGGTTAGCGGTACGATCCCTGACCTCTGACCGGTGTGACGCTCACGGTGTGGCTCCGCTGCAGGTGATCGAGGCGCCGGACCCCGACGGCTCGGCATCGGACGCCGAGTCCCAGATCTCCACCAACACGTCGGGCCAGAACCAGAACCCGTCCGCCACGGAGCCCAAGGACACGTCGGACTCCTCCGGCGCCCGCAAGGCCCCGTCCGGACCACCGGGGGGCGCCGACCACGAGGACACGCTGGTGAGCTCCGGCCCTCGCCGTGGCGCCTGGAACCAAAGAGTTCTTTCTACTCATGTTGTGGTCTTCAGGACTCTGACGAGCTGTCCGATGAAGAGGAGGAGATGAAGATGGCGGAGATGAGGCCACCGCTCATCCAGATCTCCATCAACGCGCCCAAAGTGGTGACGCTGAGCAAGGAGGCCAAAGGTCAGAGTTCATGAGAGGATGTAACATGGACACCTGGACTACTCTCTCCCTCTCTCTCTCTCCTCTCTCTCTCTCCTCCCTCTCTCTCCTCCCTCTCTCCCCTCTCTCTCCTCCTCTCTCCTCTCTCTCTCTCTCTCTCCTCCCTCTCTCTCCTCCCTCTCTCCTCCTCTCTCCCTCTCTCTCTCTCTCTCTCTCTGTCTCTCTCTCTCTCTCTCTACATCTCTCTCTCTCTCTCTCTCAGATCACGCTGTGCGTCAGAGCGACAGTGTGCGTGTGAGAGCTGCTGAGCGTTGTCTGTGTGTTTCTCTCTTCTCTATTCTTTCATAGTTGTGTGTATTTAGTTTATGTGGTTTATTAGTTGGTTTCACAGTAGTTTAATTTGTTTGGTGGTTATTTGGGTTTTTCTCTGGGTGTCTTCCCGCTGCGGTGCCTCACCGGCTCGGTGCGTGGTGAAATGTTTGCCCAGTTCCCCCCGCTGCTCACGAGGAGACACGGGATGAAGATCTCCGGTGACTCCTCGTGCAGCGTGGAGGAATTGGCTCGGGCAGTCGGGAAGAAGGTCGGGTTCAGCAGCGTGAAGTCCGCCGCCAAGATGAACGGCTCGGTCGTGATCTTCCTGGATCAGGTGGGGAAGGTGAGCCGCGTGGTGGAGGAGGTCTCGGTGGGAGATTTGTTTGTGGAGGTGTTTCCGCTGGATCAGCCGTCCACCAGAGTCCTCGTGTCAAACGTCCCTCCGCTCATCTCCGATGAGTTTCTCAGCAGAGAGCTCTCCGGCACGGAAAGCTGGTCTCCCGATGAGAGATCTCGCCGGGGTTCAAGGAAGGCGAGATGAAGCACATCATGAGTTACCGTAGATCGGTTTATATGATACTCAACGACCGGAGCGCGGAGTTAAACCTGCGCTTCAGCGTCAGAGTAGATGATGTTAATTATAACGTCTGGCGTCTTCATCGGCGATGAAGTGCTTTCGTGCGGAGAGGAGGGGCACACCGCGAGGGTCTGCTCGAAGCGCGGCGACCCGGCGCCAGCTGGTCCGGGCGGCTCGGGTCCGTCTGGAGCGCCGCGTCGCGCTACACCAGCTGCGGCAGCGGGGATTGCGACCGCGGCGTCTCTGATAGGAGACGCTGCCGGAGCGCCGGCTGGCGCTGCGGCTGCGGAGCCGCCGATTCCAGCGGAGAGCGCGGCGAGCGGCGTCACTGCTGCTGTATCTGACACGCATGTGGTGAGTATGAATGAGGGAGTGAGTGATGGGGGTGATGGTGGTGATGGTGGCGATGTGTGTGTGTATGAATGAGGGAGTGAGTGATGGGGGTGATGCGGGTAAGGGTGGCGAGGGTGGGGAGGCTGGACAGGGCAGTGAGAAGCAGGCTGTGGGTGGGGTCGGGAGCGACGAGAGGAAAGGAAAAAAAGGAAAAGCGGACCAAGAAAATGGAGGGGATGTGGGTGGATCTGCCAAGAGCAGTGGGGTAGAGGCTGTGGGTGAGGTGGGAAGTGGGGAGGAGGAAGGAAAACAAGAAAAAGAAGGGGAAAAAACAAACACAAAAAGATTAACAAAACAATAAAATATTGGTGATGGTGGCACGGGCTTAGAGGTGGAAGTGGGAAGTGGGGTGGAGAATAATGAGGAAAGTGAAAAAGAGGAGGAAAAGGGAAAAAAAGACGAGGGCAATGGTGGTGAGAAGCCCATAGAGGGGGTAGGACAGGTGGGTGGAGTCGAAGAGGTGGAGGAGGACGGTGCAGGGGAGGAGGGGGCGGAGCAGGTAGAGATGGACGAGGAGGAAGCCGGGGGGCAGAAAGGGGCCCCGAAAAGAAAGAAGAGCGGCCAGAGTGCCGGCAGCGAGGCCAAAGCCAGCAGGGTGGAGGAGAGGAGGAGGAGTCAGGGGGCGAGGCCGGTGGAGGATAGCAGTGATGAGGAGGGGTCAGAGGACAGCGACTCTCCTCTGATTTTAACAAATAGTCAGGAACAAAAGCTGTATACAGCCGACGAAATAAGTTTGTTTCTACATAAAACAAAAAAACCTCGTGGCTTTTGTACAGTCGTGCCACTTCCACATGAGAAAAAAGAAACTAGACAAACAAGAGGTTTTTAGAATTAAAAAGTGTTTACCCAAAGTAGAGGAGTGCATCCAGCAGGGGGAGGTGGAGAGCTCCAATGTGTGTTTTAATTAATTTGTTGATTTTAAGTTTTATTTGTTTTTTAAACTCTTTTCTTTTAATGAACACATTCAGAGTCTGAGTTTTAAACGTAAATGGAGCAAGGGACAGTAAGAAGAGAACATCTATTTTTGAATTTAACTAGATGAAAGCCAACGATGTTCTCTTCTTACAAGAGACGCACAGCGACAGCACCAACGAGGCGGACTGGAGGAGGGAGTGGGGGGGGGGAAGTCCTCCTGAGCCACAACACCAACCTCAGCGGAGGAGTGGGCTTCCTCTTCTCCAGGGCCTTCAGCCCGGTCACTGGAGGTCAAACACATCGTGGAGGAGGCTGTTCTTTGTGAAAGCACGGTTCGACCTTTTAATGTTGTTTTATTAATGTGTATGCTCCAACAACCGGGGCAGAGAGGAAGCTGTTTTATCCAAAGTTAATGATGTTTTAAATGACTGTGCCTCGGAGGATTTTTTATTCTTGGGGGGGATTTTAACTGCACAGAGGATGATTTTAAAGACAGAAACCACACAGAGCCACATCCAGCTTCACAGCAGGTGCTGAGGAGGCTGGTCCATTCTCATGGCCTGGTGGACGTGTGGAGAAGGATGCATCCGGACTGCCGACAGTACACATGGTCCCACGTTAGGGAGGAAGGATCTCCTCAGCCAGGTTAGACCGCATTTATGTTTTAAGCACCATTTTAATATTTTTAAAATGTGCAGCATTGTTCCGGCTGGTTTTACTTATCACTCTTTGGTTTTATGTCATTAGGAATTTTTTACCCAGGAGCGCATATTGGCATTTTAATACAGTTTTAACTTTCGATAGGAATTTTAGGGAGGTGTTGTTTTATTTTGGGGCATTTTAGGCTGAGGAAGAGTGAGTTTAATAATCTTAGGCAGTGGTGGGACCGTGGTAAGGTAGAAATTAAGCTCCTTTGTCAGCAGCACACTTTCAACATCACTAGAGGCGTCACCAGATCTTTGAAGGACCTGGAGACTGAGATAGTGGACCTAGAAAGTTTAAGCGAGTCCACAGGAGATCGAGGACATATTGAAGTCCTCAAAAGTAAAAGGCGGCTCGCCGACCTGTTCGGGTTAAAGTACAAGGCGCACTGGTCAGGTCCCGATTCCAGACCATCGCGAGATGGACACTCCCTCTAGCTTCTTCTTGGCCTGGAGAAGAGGGTGGGCAGGCGAGTGATCCACTCACTGCTGACGGACGAGGGCAGCCGGTTGTGGAGCCAAGCCAGATTCGGAAGCGGCGGTGGGGTTTACTCCTCCCTTTATGCCACTGAGTATAGGGAGGAGGAGAGTCGACGGAGGGGCTCTGTGGGGAGCTGCCTCAGGTCTCCGAGGAGACTAATGAGGAGCTCGACAGACCCATAACCCCCCAAGAGCTGAAAGCTGCCCTGCAGGGAATGCAGGAGGCGCGCCCCCGGGATCGACGGCCTCCCCGCTGAGTTTTACAAGAAATACTGGGATGTCCTCGGAGGGGACATCCTAGAGGTGTTCAACGAGTCTGGCCTCTGGTTCCATGCCGATGTCCTGCCGGAGGGCAGTACTGACCCTACTGCCTAAAAAAGGAAACCCGCAGGACATCGGTAACTGGCGCCCTGTGTCTCTGCTGTGTGTGGATTACAAGCTTCTGTCCAGGGTCCTCGCCTCCAGGCTGAGGGGAGCTATGGAGCAGGTCCTCCATCGGGACCAGACCTACTGTGTGCCCGGCAGGTCCATGGTGGACAACGTCCACCTCATTCAGGACGTTTTGGAGGTCTCCAGCTCGTTGGGTATGGATACTGGTCTGATTTCTCTAGATCAGGAAAAGGCTTTTGACCGCGTTGAACACGGCTTCCTCTGGAAAGTTCTGGGGAAGTTTGGGTTCAGCGCTGGCTTCATAGCTAAGATCAAGGTGTTGTACAGTAATGTTGAGAGTGTGCTGAAGATAAACGGCAGGCTGTGTGCTCCTTTTAGAGTGAGTAGAGGGGTCCGGCAGGGCTGTGCTCTGTCCGGGATGCTCTACGCACTCTCCCTCGAGCCCCTCCTCATTAAAATACGCTCTAGCCTACATGGTTTGGTTTTACCTGGTTTTAATTTAAAAAATGATTTTATCGGCGTATGCCGATGACGTCGTTGTTTTTATTAAAGACCAAAATGATGTGAACCTTTTAAATCAAATTGTACAGGATTTTAGCACGGCATCGTCAGTGAGGGTGAACTGGAAGAAAAGCGAAGCCCTCGCTGTGGGGGAGTGGCGTGGCGGCCTCCCGGTTCTTCCACAGAAACTCAGATGGAAAAAGGACGGTTTTAAATATTTAGGGATATACCTGGGGAAACCGAGCATGGTCCAGAAGAACTGAGAGGGTGTCACAGAGAAGATATAGTGGAAACTTTCCAAGTGGAAGTGGCTGCTCACCCAGATGTCTTTTAAAGGTAGAGTACTGGTTTTAAACAATCTTATTGGATCCCAACTGTGGCACAGGTTGACCTGTTTAGACCCTCCCTCAGGCTTCTTAGCCAACATACAAAGAAAAATGGATTTTTTTTGGGAGGGTCTACACTGGGTGCCACAGGGGGTGCTGTTTTTAGCCAGAGAGGAGGGGGGACAGGGCCTTGTCCACCTGGCCAGCCGGACGGCCACTTTTAGATTACAGTTTGTTCAGAAGTTTTTAACGAGTCCGGGGTTTTTAGTGTGGCGAGACGTGGCCAGCTGCATCCTCAGACGTGCTGACAACCTGGGGCTGGATACTGCTCTGTTTTTAATAGACTCCAGCATTTTAAAGTTAAGTGGGCTGCCTCCTTTTTATCAGGGTGTTTTTAAGTCGTGGGCCCTTTTTAAGCACGAAAGGTGCCCACAGTCTGACTCTGTTCTGGTTGTTGAGAGAACCATTAATTTATAATGCAAAACTGGACATTAGCAGCAGCGTCACCCCTGGACTAAGCAGGCGCTGCTGCGAACAAAGACCCTTTGCCTGCAGCAGTTGGTGGATGCAGTGGGGCCGACGCTGAGCGACCCCCCGGCCCTGGGCTCCCTGCTGGGGATGCATTCCGACCGGGTGGCGAGGAGGCTCCTGGAGCTGTGGAGGCAGAGGCTGACCGGGTTGGAGAGGAGCCTCCTCAACGACTACAGCCAGCAGAGAGCAGAGCCGGACCCTGCAGACCCTTCCCAGACATCTCCCTCAGCCCGTGGCTGGGGACTCACCGGCCCCTGCTAAGGCAGGCCACCCAGAAAACTGCACACTGAACAAAGCAGACAAGAAGACTTTGTATTTTAACCTCGTGAAGAGTATCAACAGGTCCAGACTGTGCAACAGACCGCCCACTGTGTGGTCAGAGAGACTTGGGCATGGAGGCCCTGGCCCGCAGTGGGGGGTCCTATACAAGCCTCCCCTAAAGAAAAGGACCGCTGACCTCCAGAGGCGGATTTTACACGGTGCTGTCGCGTCCAACGCTTTTATTTCGGTAATCAATCCCGCTGTCCTGAGCCAGTGCCCCTTCGGTGACCTCCGGGAGACTATTTACCATGTTTTTAATGAGTGTAAGAGACTTTTGAGTTTCTTCGCTCTTTTAACATTGGTTTTTAGTCTTTTTAATGTGGCTTTTACAGAGAAGGTTTTTATCATGGGAGCTGCCTACAAAAAGACGGAAAAAGAAAAATGGCAGCTCCTTAATTTTTTATCCGGCGAAGCCAAAATGGCCATTTATTTGACAAGAAAGTCCCGGGTGGAAAACAGAGAGGGGCAGGAAGCCAGGGCAGTGTGGCTCTGCAACATCAGAGCCAGACTGGTTGGAGTTCAGATTTTATAAACACATTGGAGACCTGGATGCTTTTAAACAACGCTGGTGTTTTAAAGATATTGTTTGCTCTGTGGTGGAAGAGGAGCTGGAGTTTGCACCACTTTTTATGAGGTAAAACATGTTTTATTTGTTTTTAATGTTTTGTTTTTTGGTTGTGTTTTTTATTTTAAACAACCTAATTTTTTAAAGCACTTTATTGTTAAGAAGCTATGTAAAAGCTGAGAAAATGTGAAATAAAGTGTTTTTCAAAAATCAAAAAAAATCTCTCTCCTCTCTCTCCTCCCTCTCTCTCCTCCCTCTCTCCCCTCCTCCCTCTCTCCCTCTCCTCCCTCTCTCTCTCTCCCTCCTCATGTGTGACCCTGTTTTTAAACCCTATGCTCTCCAGACGACGCTGACTCCCTATTGGACGACACCGTTGCCAACAGCAACCAGAACAACAGCAACTGCTCGTCCCCGTCGCGCATGTCCGACTCCGTGTCTCTGACCACGGACAGCAGCCAGGACGACTCGCTGGGCACGAGGCCCTTCCTCCCCGAGAGCCGGTGGGTACCCTCCTCATCTTCATCAGCAGAGTCACCTTGTGACAACATGTGAACAATCCTTAAACCCAAGGGGAAGGTCCTCCAGGGGTACCTGAAGGTCCTCTAGGGGGACTGGGACCTGAAGGTCCTCCAGGGGTACCTGAAGGTCCTCTAGCGGGACTGGGACCTAAAGGTCCTCTAGGGGTACCTGAAGGTCCTCTAGGGGGACTGGGACCTGAAGGTCCTCCAGGGGTACCTGAAGGTCCTCTAGGGGTACCTGAAGATCCTCCAGGGGTACCTGAAGGTCCTCCAGGGGTACCTGAAGATCCTCCAGGGATACCTGAAGGTCCTCTAGGGCATACGTGTCAAACTCATGGCCCGCGGGCCAAATGTGGCCCGCCACGTCATTTTATGTGGCCCGCGACGGCATGAAATAAATATGATGCCTTTTCTTAAAAAAGGGAGGAAAAAAATCGTGTGCTTTTATTTTGAAGGTCATTTTTTTTGCAGCGGACTGCGGTCTGTTCACTCTCCTTCATGCTGCATTCACGCCAGAGGAGAGGCGAACCCTTGCGTTGCTTTTCTAAATGTACTCGCGTGAGTTCAGTCGCCGGACTATTTGTCACGTTTTCTTCACTCGCGCTAGAAGCGCCGGAGAGGGGGCGTGGCTTATCGTGGCATATAACAGCTCGTTACCACCGTCCACCACGGAAGAAATACTTTGTTCTGTTGAGGAAGTCCCACACACGTCGGACCATCAAGCCCTCGAGTCTGGGTTAATAATATAAATATTACATATTATATTATCCGTAGCCGCTCGCAGCTTCTCCAGGAGCTGCGTCTGGATGACGGCCGCTTCCAGACGATCGATATCCTCAGGAGGTTCTGATTCAACGGTATGACGTCAGTGACGTCACGCGGAGCATTTCAACAGTCTCACCTACTTTTACCGCCCGAGTTTAAAAAATCAGCCCGAATGAGGCGCATTTTTCGCGTCCTGTCATTCTGCGCCCGGCGGACATCCAGGCGTGCGTGCGTGTGTGTGACCACATTGACTTTGTATTAACAAACATCCCCAGTTCCCCTATTATGAATTCCTCCATCAGGTCTATGTCAGTGGTCACTAAGGTTGAAGTGAGTGCTGCTTCATGTTGTTCAGTATTTATAATATAGTCAGAAGAAAAGTTAATGTTGAATATGTGAATCTTTTTTAATTACCCTTGTTTAATTTATTTATATTTGTGTATAAAAGCTGCTCCTCAAGACTCTGACTTGTAGAGCAGCTTTATGTGTCAGAGGTTCAGTGAGTGAGACATGCATTACATCTTTTGAGGCTTTTTAAAACCAGACTTTTTAATTTCATGTTTATGCATGAAAGCACTGTTTATACATGTTTTAAAGTCTGAAGTTACTGAGTAGTAATGTATGTTGTATTACCTTGTGTCCTTAAGATTCACTTGTTGGTTCATAATTGACTGTAAAAGGGAATATTACTAAATAGTTGTGTTGTGCATACTGTGATATTCTGAACTCTCATGTTCAAACTGCACCATCTTTTCATTAAATACATTTGAGAAGTTAAAAATGTCCCTCGATTTAGGTCTCAGCTTGTCATGCAGGGGTGATAGTGCGTCCCAAAGCCAGACCAGTGGAGAACCACTGCCCCAGACCAGTGGAGAACCACTACCCAGACCAGTGGAGAACCACTGCCCAGACCAGTGGAGAACCACTACCCAGACCAGTAGAGAACCACTGCCTAGACCAGTGGAGAACCACTGCCCAGACCAGTGGAGAACCACTGCCCAGACCAGTGGAGAACCACTACCCAGACCAGTGGAGAACCACTGCCCAGACCAGTGGAGAACCACTACCCAGACCAGTAGAGAACCACTGCCTAGACCAGTGGAGAACCACTGCCTAGACCAGTGGAGAACCACTGCCTAGACCAGTGGAGAACCACTGCCCCAGACCAGTGGAGAACCACTGCCCAGACCAGTGGAGAACCACTGCCCAGACCAGTAGAGAACCACCTGTCTCAACTGTGACAAAGTTAATGTAATAATGTTTGTTTGATCTTTGACAAAGTAATGTGGGTTAAAATAAATATAATGAAATTAAATAGATTTATTTCATAATATTCAATACATTTGCATATATAGTTATACATTTATATAAGTACACCTAAATAAACAATAAACAAATGCAAAGACAGTTATTTAACAATATGTTCTGGAGTAGTTAGAATTATACCGTGTTAGTGACAACCGGCCCTTTGAGGGAGCCATGAAACGATGGCCCTCGGTGAAAATGAGTTTGACACCCCTGCTCTAGGGGGACTGGGACCTGAAGGTCCTCCAGGGGTACCTGAAGGTCCTCTAGGGGTACCTGAAGGTCCTCCAGGGGTACCTGAAGGTCCTCTAGGGGTACCTGAAGGTCCTCTAGGGGTACCTGAAGGTTCTCCAGGGGTACCTGAAGGTCCTCTAGGGGTACCTGAAGGTCCTCCAGGGGTACCTGAAGGTCCTCCAGGGTACCTGAAGGTCCTCTAGGGGTACCTGAAGGTCCTCTAGGGGTACCTGAAGGTCCTCTAGGGGTACCTGAAGGTTCTCCAGGGGTACCTGAAGGTCCTCTAGGGGTACCTGAAGGTCCTCTAGGGGTACCTGAAGGTCCTCTAGGGGGACTGGGACCTGAAGGTCCTCTAGGGGTACCTGAAGGTCCTCTAGGGGGACTGGGACCTGAAGGTCCTCCAGGGGTACCTGAAGGTCCTCTAGGGGTACCTGAAGGTCCTCTAGGGGGACCTGAAGGTCCTCTAGGGGTACCTGAAGGACCTCTAGGGGGACTGGGACCTGAAGGTCCTCTAGGGGTACCTGAAGGTCCTCTAGGGGTACCTGAAGGTCCTCCAGGGGTACCTGAAGGTCCTCTAGGGGGACCTGAAGGTCCTCTAGGGGTACCTGAAGGACCTCTAGGGGGACCTGAAGGTCCTCTAGGGGTACCTGAAGGTCCTCTAGGGGGACTGGGACCTGAAGGTCCTCTAGGGGTACCTGAAGGTCCTCTAGGGGTACCTGAAGGTCCTCTAGGGGTACCTGAAGGTCCTCTAGGGGGACTGGGACCTGAAGGTCCTCCAGGGGTACCTGAAGGTCCTCTAGGGGGACCTGAAGGTCCTCTAGGGGTACCTGAAGGACCTCTAGGGGGACTGGGACCTGAAGGTCCTCTAGGGGTACCTGAAGGTCCTCTAGGGGTACCTGAAGGTCCTCTAGGGGTACCTGAAGGTCCTCTAGGGGGACTGGGACCTGAAGGTCCTCCAGGGGTACCTGAAGGTCCTCTAGGGGGACCTGAAGGTCCTCTAGGGGTACCTGAAGGTCCTCTAGGGGGACTGGGACCTGAAGGTCCTCCAGGGGTACCTGAAGGTCCTCTAGGGGGACTGGGACCTGAAGGTCCTCTAGGGGTACCTGAAGGTCCTCCAGGGGTACCTGAAGGTCCTCTAGGGGTACCTGAAGGTCCTCTAGGGGGACTGGGACCTGAAGGTCCTCCAGGGGTACCTGAAGGTCCTCTAGGGGTACCTGAAGGTCCTCTAGGGGGACTGGGACCTGAAGGTCCTCTAGGGGGACTGGGACCTGAAGGTCCTCTAGGGGTACCTGAAGGTCCTCTAGGGGGACCTGAAGGTCCTCCAGGGGTACCTGAAGGTCCTCTAGGGGGACTGGGACCTGAAGGTCCTCCAGGGGTACCTGAAGGTCCTCTAGGGTACCTGAAGGTCCTCAGGGGTACCTGAAGGTCCTCTAGGGAGGGACCTGAAGGTCCTCTAGGGGTACCTGAAGGTCCTCCAGGGGACTGGGACCTGAAGGTCCTCAGGGGTACCTGAAGGTCCTCTAGGGGGACCTGAAGGTCCTCAGGGGTACCTGAAGGTCCTCTAGGGGACTGGGACCTGAAGGTCCTCTAGGGACCTGAAGGTCCTCTAGGGGGACTGGGACCTGAAGGTCCTCTAGGGGTACCTGAAGGTCCTCTAGGGGGACTGGGACCTGAATGTCCTCCAGGGGGACTGGGACCTGAAGGTCCTCCAGGGGTACCTGAAGGTCCTCCAGGGGTACCTGAAGGTCCTCTAGGGGACCTGAAGGTCCTCCAGGGGACCTGAAGGTCCTCTAGGGGGACCTGAAGGTCCTCCAGGGGTACCTGAAGGTCCTCTAGGGGTACCTGAAGGTCCTCCAGGGGTACCTGAAGGTCCTCTAGGGGGACTGGGACCTGAAGGACCTCTAGGGGGACTGGGACCTGAAGGTCCTCTAGGGGTACCTGAAGGTCCTCTAGGGGGACTGGGACCTGAAGGTCCTCTAGGGGGACTGGGACCTGAAGGTCCTCCAGGGGTACCTGAAGGTCCTCTAGGGGGACTGGGACCTGAAGGTCCTCTAGGGGTACCTGAAGGTCCTCTAGGGGGACCTGAAGGTCCTCTAGGGGGACTGGGACCTGAAGGTCCTCTAGGGGTACCTGAAGGTCCTCTAGGGGTACCTGAAGGTCCTCTAGGGGGACTGGGACCTGAAGGTCCTCTAGGGGTACCTGAAGGTCCTCCAGGGGTACCTGAAGGTCCTCTAGGGGGACTGGGACCTGAAGGTCCTCTAGGGTACCTGAAGGGGTCCTCTAGGGGACTGGTACTTGAAGGCCCTCTAGGGGTACTTGAAGGTCTTCTAGGGGGTACCTGAAGGTCCTCTAGGGGTACTTGAAGGTCTTCTAGGGGGTACCTGAAGGTCCTCTTGGGGTACCTGAAGGTCCTCTAGGGGGACTGGGACCTGAAGGTCCTCCAGGGGTACCTGAAGGTCCTCTAGGGGTACCTGAAGGTCCTCCAGGGGTACCTGAAGGTCCTCTAGGGGGACTGGGACCTGAAGGTCCTCCAGGGGTACCTGAAGGTCCTCTAGGGGTACCTGAAGGTCCTCTAGGGGGACTGGGACCTGAAGGTCCTCTAGGGGTACCTGAAGGTCCTCTAGGGGTACCTGAAGGTCCTCTAGGGGGACTGGGACCTGAAGGTCCTCTAGGGGTACCTGAAGGTCCTCTAGGGGTACCTGAAGGTCCTCTAGGGGGACCTGAAGGTCCTCCAGGGGTACCTGAAGGTCCTCTAGGGGGACCTGAAGGTCCTCCAGGGGACTGGGACCTGAAGGTCCTCTAGGGGACCTGAAGGTCCTCTAGGGTACCTGAAGGTCCTCTAGGGGGACTGGGACCTGAAGGTCCTCCAGGGGTACCTGAAGGTCCTCTAGGGGGACCTGAAGGACCTCTAGGGGGACTGGGACCTGAAGGTCCTCTAGGGCTACCTGAAGGTCCTCCAGGGGGACTGGGACCTGAAGGTCCTCCTGGGGTACCTGAAGGTCCTCTAGGGGGACTGGGAGCTGAAGGTCCTCCAGGGGTACCTGAAGGTCCTCTAGGGGGACTGGGACCTGAAGGTCCTCTAGGGGGACCTGAAGGTCCTCCAGGGGTACCTGAAGGTCCTCTAGGGGGACTGGGACCTGAAGGTCCTCCAGGGGTACCTGAAGGTCCTCTAGGGGGACTGGGACCTGAAGGTCCTCCAGGGGTACCTGAAGGTCCTCCAGGGGTACCTGAAGGTCCTCTAGGGGTACCTGAAGGTCCTCTAGGGGTACCTGAAGGTCCTCTAGGGGTACCTGAAGGTCCTCTAGGGGGACTGGGACCTGAAGGTCCTCTAGGGGTACCTGAAGGTCCTCCAGGGGTACCTGAAGGTCCTCTAGGGGGACTGGGACCTGAAGGTCCTCTAGGGGTACCTGAAGGTCCTCTAGGGGGACTGGGACCTGAAGGTCCTCTAGGGGTACCTGAAGGTCCTCTAGGGGGACCTGAAGGTCCTCCAGGGGTACCTGAAGGACCTCTAGGGGGACTGGGACCTGAAGGTCCTCTAGGGGTACCTGAAGGTCCTCTAGGGGGACTGGGACCTGAAGGTCCTCTAGGGGTACCTGAAGGTCCTCTAGGGGGACCTGAAGGTCCTCTAGGGGTACCTGAAGGTCCTCTAGGGGGACTGGGACCTGAAGGTCCTCCAGGGGTACCTGAAGGTCCTCTAGGGGGACCTGAAGGACCTCTAGGGGGACCTGAAGGTCCTCAGGGTACCTGAAGATCCTCTAGGGGACCTGAAGGTCCTCCAGGGGTACCTGAAGGTCCTCTAGGGGGACTGGGACCTGAAGGTCCTCTAGGGGTACCTGAAGGTCCTCTAGGGGGACTGGGACCTGAAGGTCCTCTAGGGGTACCTGAAGGTCCTCTAGGGGGACTGGGACCTGAAGGTCCTCTAGGGCTACCTGAAGGTCCTCCAGGGGTACCTGAAGGTCCTCTAGGGTACCTGAAGGACCTCTAGGGGGACTGGGACCTGAAGGTCCTCCAGGGGTACCTGAAGGTCCTCTAGGGGGACTGGGACCTGAAGGTCCTCTAGGGTTACCTGAAGGTCCTCTAGGGGGACTGGGACCTGAAGGTCCTCTAGGGGTACCTGAAGGTCATCCAGGGGGACCTGAAGGTCCTCTAGGGGTACCTGAAGGACCTCTAGGGGGACTGGGACCTGAAGGTCCTCCAGGGGTACCTGAAGGTCCTCTAGGGGGACTGGGACCTGAAGGTCCTCCAGGGGTACCTGAAGGTCCTCTAGGGGGACTGGGACCTGAAGGTCCTCTAGGGGTACCTGAAGGTCATCCAGGGGGACCTGAAGGTCCTCTAGGGGTACCTGAAGGACCTCTAGGGGGACTGGGACCTGAAGGTCCTCCAGGGGTACCTGAAGGTCCTCTAGGGGGACTGGGACCTGAAGGTCCTCTAGGGGTACCTGAAGGTCATCCAGGGGGACCTGAAGGTCCTCTAGGGGTACCTGAAGGACCTCTAGGGGGACTGGGACCTGAAGGTCCTCTAGGGGGACTGGGACCTGAAGGTCCTCCAGGGGTACCTGAAGGTCCTCTAGGGGGACTGGGACCTGAAGGTCCTCCAGGGGTACCTGAAGGTCCTCTAGGGGGACTGGGACCTGAAGGTCCTCTAGGGGGACCTCAAGGTCCTCCAGGTGAAGGTCAACGTTTGACCCTCCACTCATCGTGCCTCTCCTCCTCCAGGCTCGAGGACCAGAACATGAACCGGGCCCCGGCCTCCGGCCCCCCGCTCCACAACGGGAACGGCTCGGAGTCGTCGCTCCAGGCGCTCCTGAAGAGCCCCCCGGACAAGATGGCCGACTACGACCTGTCGCTGGCGTTCATGGAGAAGAGGCTGGACAACGGCGTGGAGTCGTACGGCGAGTGGGACCAGATCAACATGAACGTGTCCGGGCCGCCCGCCGACAACACGGCCGGGAGCGGTGACCCCGTGACCCCGGACGGGGACGACAACGTGGACGAGAGCCTCCTGAACGGGAACCGGCGGGCGGCCAACGGCGACACGTCTCTGTCGCGCAGCAGCGAGGAGCTGTCGCCGGGCAGGAGGGGCCGGCCGGGGGCCCCGGCTCACAGCGGCGGCCACACGGAGGCCCCGGCTGACAGCGGCGGCCACACGGGGGGGGCGGGCCTCAAGCTGTACTCCTTCGACGGCGACGGCGAGGACTCTTACGACGCGGCGGGCGGCGGCGCTCGGGGCCAGAGCGTCATCGTGCGGAGCAAGTCGGCCAGCCAGCTGGGGGCCCCCCCCGCGCCGCGGGCCCCCCCCGGCTCCTCGGCGTCCTCCCTGAACCTGCTGTGCTCCGCTCAGCCCCCCCCCGGCCGGCTCCCCCCCCCGCAGTACAACGTGCAGTACTCCAGCAGCGGCGTTCCCAGAGAGGCGCTCTGGAGGACGGCCGTGCCCCCGGAGGGCTGCCTGGCCCCGCCCCCCCACTCGCTCGCCAACACCAACTACTCCAACCGCAATCAGGCGCCCCCGTACGCCCTCCAGCAGAGGCCGCCTCCCCCCCCCGTGGACATGTGGACTAGGGAGCGCCCCCCCCCGCGGAGCGCCACCCTGCAGCGGCAGAGCAGCTCCGCTTCCACAGCCTCCGTCGACTCCGCGGCCGACCCGCGGCGCGGCGACTACCTGACGTACCGGGACATCCACACGCTCGCCAGGGGCCCGCTGGCCATGAGCCACGCCATGCAGCGGCCCCTGTCGGCGCGCACCTACAGCGTGGACGTGCCGGGGGCCCCCCCCCGGAGCCTGGGCCCCTCCGGGCCGCGGCCCCGCGAGCTCCCGGAGAGGACCGTGTCCGTCAGCGACTTCCACCACCAGCAGGGCGGCGGCCCGGCCGCGAGGCCCGGCGCCCGGTCCGAGCACTCGCTGCTGGACGGGCCGGGGGTGGTGCCGCCCGACTGGAGGGACCAGGTGATGCGGCACATCGAGGCCAAGAAAATGGAAAAGGTAAAAAACAATGCTATCTCAGGGTGGAATTTGTGTTACGCGCATTTCATATAAAGTCCTAACTTTCCACGTAGCCATTGCATCTTATATTATATTTTGTAAATAATGTCGATCAGCTTGAATTTGATTTGAGTTAGTGGTGAATTGGGAAACACATTAAAATGGAGCTCCCCCAGGAGGAGGTGGAGCTCCCCCAGGAGGTGCTCTCTGAGCGTCCTCTACCCTCCGTCTGCATGTGTGTAACCTGTGTTGTGTCTCTTCTATGTGTCGTGGCTCTGTGTGGTGGATTGCATGGCCTCAGAGCGCGCCGTTTCGCTCCTGTAACGCCATGGGCGGGCCCCCGCCGGGCGGCTCGCTCTACGGCAGCCACGGCTCGCTGGGCGGTCGGGACGGAGCGCCCCACGCTGGCTTCAGTGTGAGTACCAGCCACATGGAGGGCCCCTGAGGCTCCTGAGGCCCCTGAGGCTCAGGGGCCCTCGTGATGTGAGAAGTGATCTCTGTCAGCAAAGCGTTCCCTTCCTAAATGTCTTGAAGTGAAAGTCGTGTCTCTGTGACGACCAGTCATGTGACACGTCTCCTCGGTGATTGGATGGATGCCCGTTGGGTGTGTAGCTCCTCCCCCTTTTAGTTGAGACGCAGTTTGACTTCTTTAGAGTTGGAGCTTTTATTTTGAAATGATTTCAGACGTTTGGTTCCCTGAAGAAGCTTTCCCCCCGAGTCATCGCCAAGAAGGAAACGTTAATAACACGGGGGTCAGGGGTCAACTCCCCTTCACCTGCCAGCTGCTGCTGCTCCTCCTCCTCCTCCTGCGCCTGCTCCTGCTCCTGCTACTCCTCCCCTCCTCCTCACCTACGATCTTTATTCATCGTCTTCAGAATCACTGTGTGTGAGTGAACAACAGCAGTGTGTGCTCCTGCAGGTGTGTGTGTGTCACTTCTCCTCGTTTATCATTTAAGATTCATAAAGGAGATTCTCCGTTGACTCTGCTTGTCCTTTAAATTCGAAGCGTCCCATTGGCTGGTAGAATTCTGATGGTTGAGGTGTTCATGGTAGAGTTCATGGTAGTTCTGATGGTTCTGATGGTTGAGGTGTTCATGGTAGTTCTGGTGGTTCTGTTGGTTGAGGTGTTCATGGTAGTTCTGGTGGTTCTGATGGTTGAGGTGTTCATGGTGGTTCTGATGGTTCTGTTGGTTGAGGTGTTCATGGTAGAGTTCATGGTAGTTCTGATGGTTCTGGTGGTTCTGATGGTTGAGGTGTTCATGGTAGAGTTCTGATGGTTCTGTTGGCAGGGTTTTTCCTGCATAGAGAAAATGTGGGCGCGCGCCTAAGCCGTTTTCCCGAGCGCCTAAGGCAGTGGTTCCCAAACTCAAGAATGCCGCGGCCCAATTTGAAATCTGAAAATCTTCTGCGGCCCACCCAAGCCTTTGATCACAACCAGCGTTGTCGACGGGGGGGGGGGGGGGTCGGCGCGCATCACGGCAGAGCGATGCGACCCGAGAAGTGTTAACGGGGTGCTGAGCGATTAAATATATCTCTTGTTCTGCCTGTTTTGTGATATACATGCCTAAAAGGCGCCTAATATTTCTAGACTGACATAATATCGGCATTATAATTATTATAACTATGAGGATTTTTTTAGTTGCCTATTTTGTGGAGCCCTCAGGACTCGGTGCCCTACGCGCAGCGCGTAGTGCGCTATGGGAGCGGCGGCGCTGATCACAACTCTCATCAAAACATAAACTAGGGATGATTAAATGACCTTCAGAATTTAACCAATTAAAAATGTATTAACCGACAATGTATGTTTTGTAAACCATTTTCTCCGGAGCTCATATATATTTACTTTAATACTACAAGAGGGCGCCCTATTGGACATTGGTTTGTTTGGCGGCGCCTTTTGTTGAATAGCGACAGGCGGACAAGAGCAGCCGTTTCGAGCGAGAGCCTTATTGTTTTATTAATCTGTTCCTTTAAATTGTTTGTGCTTCATCAATTAATGTTTCACATAACTAATGTGCCGCTAGAATTGTTCAAATAATACTTAAACTAAGAAAAAGATGTACGTTTTGTATCTTATCAATCGTTTTAAGTAAAATACAGACAACATTAAAAACAATTTATTTATTTATTTTAAATGACTTCTCGCGGCCCACCTGCAGTATCTTCGCGGCCCACCCATATGTTCTCAATCCAGGGCTCCAGACTAACTTTTTTAACTAGGAGCACAGTGGCCCCTAACTTAAAATGTTAGGGGCGCAAGCAGAACATTTAGGGGCGCACACAGGGTTTTCCTGGGTCAACATTTTTTTGCGCGCTGTGCGCGCACCATCTATTCGTACAATCTAGGTGTTGAGTGAGAGATCAGCAACTGACCGCTCTGCCGTGATGCGCGCACACATCCGCGCACACGGGTGAGCACACTCCTCACTAACACCCCCTCCCCCCGTTAACAACTCTTCTCGGCTCGCCCAAATTTTCTCTATGCAGGAAAAACCCTGCGCACAGTAGAAATCCACTTGCAAAGTTTTCCCATCATTTCTACTGTATTACTGATAAATAATTTGACAATATACAATCTTATGCCTTTTTGCAATCATGAAGTGCAAAACATTCACAACAGAGAACTCTTCAGAAGTTACTGTATTGAGTTTAAACATATTTTAAGAGAAAACATACCTTGAGCATGTGCATGTTGCACTTCGATGTGGCCAATCAAAACATTTATTGGTTTCTAGAGATGCACCGATCAGGTTTTTGGTGCCGATCACTGAAATCAGTATCTGCCGATCACCGATAATACCGATCACGGTGTCGATTGACGCATTCTATTTATTGTGGAGCATTATTGCTATGAGGACTATGAGGAAATACATATATAAAGCAACTCAAACATTAAAGAAATTACAGATTTCTTTAAACATGTCGGACTTTTACTTTGAAAAATGTCCTAATTGATACATTACAATTGTTTGATTGCTATTGTAGGGGATTTCAGATATGTATGGAACACATCTGCATTATTCATTTCCTGGAACTCTTGGGGAAATCTATATACAGGACTTTTCTTAACATACAAAAGTCTGACTAATTTTTATAAACTCTTCCTTGGTCCAGTAAAAATGTTCTAATGTTAGCATATGTTAAGCTAAATCTCAGAAACGATCTCTAAAGATACTAAATCAGTTCATTGTTTACTTTTATATGTTCGTGTATGATTTGTCGACATCTTATTTTGAAAAACGGATGTTGTTTCACGTGGTTCTTTACGCTAACTTTGCAAAACCGGATGTTGTCACTTAAATCCTTCCGCTAACGTTATCAAAACCCTCGCGCGCTCCCGATGGAATGTGTTTAGCGTGAGCATCAGTCTATAGGGGCAGACATGTGAGAGTCGGCTGAGTCGACCCAGAGATTCAACTCGGGGGACGGGGACGCCGCTCGGTGGTGAGGATCCCCTCTGACCTCTCACTCTGCGGTCAACGCCGGTCGCATCGTCTCCGCTGCGGTGCGCCTCTTTTCACACAGGCCAGCCTTCTTCTTCGGTTTTCGTCTCCTTTCTTCTTCTTCTGGAGTTAATGTCGGTTAGCAAACCAGTCATTCAGGCATTACCGCTAACTATAGTGGGCTGAAGTGTAGAACAAGTTTGTCAGCAACAAAAATATTTAATAACAAAACCAAAAAAAATCTGCTAATTTACTGGTCGCGCATGCGCGAGTTGATGAAAAATTTACTCGCACTGTGTCTAATTTTAGGCGCAAAATGCGACCATTTGGTCGCAGTCTGGAGCCCTGCAATCGTATGTTTCAAGTCGGCTACAGCAGAACCCTCGTTCTGTTTGGATCAATAGTAACCGATTGATAAGCGAGTCTTCTTGTCTGATCAATACGCAACTGTGAGGTGAATGGACAGAGCGGCCAGCTGCTGGTCACTCACCAGCCCGACCTGCACCAATACACCTGGACTATTGTCAACTAGGGATGCACCGATCTGATCGGCGCCGATCCATATCGGCCGATTTTCCCATTATCGGTTTTGATCGGCGTTCTCAAAACGGCCGATCAGATGACATAACATCTGCGAGAACTATCAGAGGTTTCAATCGCACCGCAACGGAGACGATGCGCCCGGCGAGGGCCGCAGAGGTCAGAGGTCAGAGGGGATCCTCACCACCGAGCGGCGTCCCCGTCCCCCGAGTTGAATCTCTGGGTCGACTCAGCCGACTCTCACATGTCTGCCCCTAGAGACGCTCACGCTAAACACATTCCATCGGGAGTGAGAGGGTTTGATAGAGTTAGCGGAAAGAACCACGTGACACAACATCCGTTTTTCAAAATAAGATGTCGACAAATCATACACGAACATATAAAAGTAAACAATGAACTGATTTAGTATCTTTAGAGATCGTTTCTGAGATTCAGTGATCGGTGATCGGCACCAAAAAACCTGATCGGTGCATCTCTAGTTCTCAATCTATTAGCCGATCTATTGTAATCTAAAGTGGAAGCAAAATGATTTCCTCAAGCATTGCCTCCATTATTTCTGGGGGGGGGGGGGGGAAATACATAGATGTTTGCTAATTACGGTGATATGGTAATACAGACCGTGACAAACAAATTTTTTGGGAGCACCGAAGACCCATTTTGACCCAGGAAAAATCCTGGTCGGTTGAGGTGTTCATGGTCGAGTTCATGGTAGTTCTGATGGTTCTGTTGGTTGAGGTGTTCATGGTGGTGACATCATCACCTGCTCTTCTTTCAGGATGACGTGTTTCCACAAGGACAGCAGAGCTACAGCGTGGAGCACCACAGACAGGTAAGACACGGTGTTAAGATATGAGATATATGAGATCTGAAGATATGAGATCTGAAGATATGAGATCTGAAGATATGAGATCTGAAGATATGAGATCTGAAGATATGAGATATAAGACATATGACATAAGACATATGATATATGATATAAGACAAGATATATGATATAAGACATAAGACATAAGATATAAGATATATGATATAAGATATAAGACATAAGATATAAGATATAAGATATATGATATAAGACATAAGACATGATATATGATATAAGACAATATATAAGATATATGATATAAGACATAAGATATATGATATAAGACATGATATAAGATATATGATATAAGACATAAGATATATGATATAAGATATAAGACATGATATAAGACATAAGATATAAGACATAAGATATATGATATAAGACATAAGATATATGATATAAGACATGATATATGATATAAGACATATGATATATGATATAAGACAAGATATAAGATATATGATATAAGACATAAGATACAAGACATAAGATATAAGATATAAGACATATGATATAAGATATATGATATAAGACATAAGATATATGATATAAGATATAAGATATATGATATAAGACAAGATATAAGATATAAGATATAAGACATATGATATAAGACATATGATATAAGACATAAGATATATGATATAAGATATAAGACATGATATAAGACATAAGATATAAGACATAAGATATATGATATAAGATATAAGATATATGATATAAGACATAAGATATATGATATAAGATATAAGACATAAGATATATGATATAAGACATAAGATATATGATATAAGATATATGATATAAGATATAAGACATAAGATATATGATATAAGACATAAGACATAAGATATATGATATAAGATATATGATATAAGACATATGATATATGATATAAGATATATGATATAAGATATATGATATAAGATATAAGACATGATATATGATATAAGACATAAGATATAAGATATATGATATAAGACATAAGATATATGATATAAGATATATGATATAAGACATATGATATATGATATAAGATATATGATATAAGATATAAGACATAAGATATAAGATGATATAAGACATATATGATATATGATATAAGATATATGATATAAGACATATGATATATGATATAAGACATAAGATAAGATATATGATATAAGATATATGATATAAGATATATAATATAAGATATAAAACATAAGACATATGATATAAGACATAAGATATATGATATAAGATATAAGACATAAGATATAAGATATATGATATAAGACATAAGATATATGATATAAGACCTATGATATAAGACATATGATATAAGACATAAGATATATGATATAAGATATAAGACATAAGATATAAGATATAAGACATATGATATAAGACATAAGATCTATGATATAAGACATAAGATAAGATATATGATATAAGATATATGATATAAGATATATAATATAAGATATAAAACATAAGACATATGATATAAGATATAAGACATAAGATATAAGACATATGATATAAGATATATGATATAAGACATATGATATATGATATAAGACATAAGATATATGATATAAGATATATGATATAAGATATAAAACATAAGACATATGATATAAGACATAAGATATAAGATATAAGACATAAGATATATGATATAAGACATATGAAATAAGATATATGATATAAGATATATGATATAAGACATATGATATATGATATAAAACATAAGACATATGATATAAGTTATAAGACATATGACATAAGGCATAAGATATATGATATAAGACATAAGATATATGATATAAGATATAAGACATGATATATGATATAAGACATAAGATATAAGACATAAGACATATGATATAAGACATATGATATAAGACATAAGATATATGATATAAGACATATGATATAAGACATAAGATATATGATATAAGACATATGATATAAGATATATGATATAAGACATATGATATAAGACATATGATATAAGATATAAAACATAAGACATATGATATAAGACATAAGATATATGATATAAGACATAAGATAAGATATATGATATAAGACATATGATATAAGACATAAGATATAAGATATAAGACATATGATATAAGATATAAAACATAAGATATATGATATAAGATATAAGACATATGATATAAGATATAAAACATAAGACATATGATATAAGATATAAAACATAAGATATGATATAAGATATAAGACATAAGATATATGATATAAGACCTATGATATAAGATATATGATATAAGATATAAAACATAAGACATATGATATAAGATATAAGACATATGATATAAGATATAAAACATAAGACATATGATATAAGATATAAGATATAAGACATATGATATAAGATATAAAACATAAGACATATGATATAAGATATATAAGATATAAGACATATGATATAAGATATAAGATATAAGATATATGATATAAGATATAAGACATGATATATGATATAAGATATAAGACATAAGATATATGATATAAGACATAAGATATATGATATAAGATATATGATATATGATATAAGACATATGATATAAGATATAAAACATAAGATATGATAAAAGATATAAGATATAAAACAAGATATATGATATAAGATATAAAACATAAGACATATGATATAAGACATAGGATATATGATATAAGATATAAAACATAAGACATATGATATAAGACATAAGTTATATGATATAAGACATATGATATAAGATATAAAACATAAGACATATGATATAAGATATAAGATATAAAACATAAGACATATGATATAAGATATAAGATATATGATATAAGATATAAGATATATGATATAAGATATAAAACATAAGACATATGATATAAGACATAAGATATAAGATATAAGACATAAGATATATGATATAAGATATAAAACATAAGACATAAGATATATGATATAAGATATAAGACATAAGATATATGATATAAGACCTATGATATAAGACATATGATATAAGATATAAAACATAAGATATGATATAAGATATATGATATAAGATATAAAACATAAGACATATGATATAAGACATAAGATATAAGATATATGATATAAGATATAAAACATAAGACATATGATATAAGACATAAGTTATATGATATAAGACATATGATATAAGATATAAAACATAAGACATAAGATATAAAACATAAGACATAAGATATATGATATAAGATATATAAGATATATGATATAAGATATAAGACATAAGATATAAGATATAAGACATAAGATATAAGACATAAGATATATGATATAAGACATAAGATATAAGATATAAGACATGATATAAGATATAAGACATAAGATATAAGATATAAGATATAAGACATATGATATAAGACATAAGATATATGATATAAGACATAAGATATATGATATAAGATATATGATATAAGATATATGATATAAGCTATAAGACATGATATATGATATAAGACATAAGATATAAGACATAAGATATATGATATAAGATATAAGACATGATATAAGACATAAGATATAAGACATAAGATATATGACATAAGATATAAGACATATGATATAAGACATAAGATATATGATATAAGACATATGATATAAGACAAAAGATATATGATATAAGACATGATATAAGACATATGATATAAGACAAAAGATATATGATATAAGACATATGATATAAGATATAAAACATATGATATAAGACATAAGATATATGATATAAGACATGATATAAGACATATGATATAAGATATATGATATATGATATAAGATATATGATATAAGACATATGATATAAGATATAAAACATATGATATAAGACATAAGATATATGATATAAGACATGATATAAGACATATGATATAAGATATATGATATAAGATATATGATATAAGACATATGAAATAAGATATATGATATAAGATATATGATATAAGACATATATAAGACATAAGATATATGATATAAGATATAAGACATATGATATATGATATAAAACATAAGACATATGATATAAGATATAAGACATATGACATAAGGCATAAGATATATGATATAAGACATATGATATAAGACATAAGATATATGATATAAGATATATGATATAAGATATAAGACATGATATATGATATAAGACATAAGATATAAGACATAAGATATATGATATAAGACATATGATATAAGACATAAGATATATGATATAAGACATATGATATAAGACATAAGATATATGATATAAGACATGATATAAGACATATGATATAAGATATATGATATAAGACATATGATATAAGACATAAGATATATGATATAAGACATATGATATAAGATATATGATATAAGACATATGATATAAGACATATGATATAAGATATAAAACATAAGACATATGATATAAGATATAAGACATATGATATAAGATATATGATATAAGACATGATATAAGACATGATATAAGATATATGATATAATATATATGATATAAGACATATGAAATAAGATATATGATATAAGATATATGATATAAGACATATGATATAAGATATAAAACATAAGACATATGATATAAGATATAAAACATAAGACATATGATATAAGACATAAGATATATGATATAAGACATGATATAAGACATATGATATAAGATATATGATATAAGACATATGATATAAGATATAAAACATAAGACATATGATATAAGATATAAGATATAAAACATAAGACATATGATATAAGATATAAGATATAAAACATAAGACATATGATATAAGATATAAGATATAAAACATAAGACATATGATATAAGATATAAAACATAAGACATATGATATAAGACATAAGATATATGATATAAGATATAAGACATATGATATAAGATATAAAACATAAGATATATGATATAAGATATAAAACATAAGTTATATGATATAAGATATAAAACATAAGATATGATAAAAGATATAAGATATAAAACAAGATATATGATATAAGATATAAAACATAAGACATATGATATAAGACATAGGATATATGATATATGATATAAGATATAAAACATAAGACATATGATATAAGACATAAGTTATATGATATAAGACATATGATATAAGATATAAAACATAAGACATATGATATAAGATATAAAACATAAGATATATGATATAAGACATATGAAATAAGATATATGATATAAGATATATGATATAAGACATATGATATAAGACATGATATAAGATATAAAACATAAGACATATGATATAAGATATAAAACATAAGACATATGATATAAGACATAAGATATATGATATAAGACATGATATAAGACATATGATATAAGATATAAGACATGATATAAGATATAAAACATAAGACATATGATATAAGATATAAGATATAAGACATATGATATAAGATATAAGATATAAAACATAAGACATATGATATAAGATATAAGACATAAGATATAAAACATAAGACATATGATATAAGATATAAAACATAAGACATGATATAAGACATAAGATATATGATATATGATATAAGATATAAGACATATGATATAAGATATAAAACATAAGATATATGATATAAGATATAAAACATAAGTTATATGATATAAGATATAAAACATAAGATATGATAAAAGATATAAGATATAAAACAAGATATATGATATAAGATATAAAACATAAGACATATGATATAAGACATAGGATATATGATATAAGATATAAAACATAAGACATATGATATAAGACATAAGTTATATGATATAAGACATATGATATAAGATATAAAACATAAGACATATGATATAAGATATAAGATATAAAACATAAGACATAAGATATATGATATAAGATATATGATATATGATATAAGATATAAAACATAAGACATAAGACATTAGACATAAGATATATGATATATGATATAAGACATATGATATAAGACATAAGATATATGATATAAGATATAAAACATAAGATATATGATATAAGACATATGATATATGATATAAAACATAAGACATATGATATAAGATATAAGACATATGACATAAGATATATGATATAAGACATATGATATAAGACATAAGATATATGATATAAGATATAAGATATAAGACATGATATAAGATATAAGACATAAGATATAAGACATATGATATAAGACATAAGATATATGATATAAGACATATGATATAAGACAAAAGATATATGATATAAGACATGATATAAGACATATGATATAAGATATAAGACATATGATATAAGATATAAAACATATGATATAAGACATATGATATAAGACATAAGATATATGATATAAGACATGATATAAGACATATGATATAAGATATATCATATAAGATATATGATATAAGACATATGAAATAAGATATATGATATAAGATATATGATATAAGACATATATAAGACATAAGATATATGATATAAGATATAAGACATATGATATATGATATAAAACATAAGACATATGATATAAGATATAAGACATATGACATAAGACATAAGATATATGATATAAGACATAAGATATATGATATAAGACATATGATATAAGACATAAGATATATGATATAAGATATAAGACATGATATATGATATAAGACATAAGATATAAGACATAAGATATATGATATAAGACATATGATATAAGACATAAGATATATGATATAAGACATATGATATAAGACATAAGATATATGATATAAGACATGATATAAGACATATGATATAAGATATATGATATAAGACATATGATATAAGACATATGATATAAGATATAAAACATATGATATAAGACATATGATATAAGACATAAGATATATGATATAAGACATGATATAAGACATATGATATAAGATATATGATATAAGATATATGATATAAGACATATGAAATATGATATAAGATATATGATATAAGACATATGATATAAGACATATGATATAAGATATAAAACATAAGACATATGATATAAGATATAAGACATAAGACATATGATATAAGACATAAGATATATGATATAAGACATATGATATAAGATATAAAACATAAGACATATGATATAAGATATAAAACATAAGACATATGATATAAGACATAAGATATATGATATAAGACATGATATAAGACATATGATATAAGATATATGATATAAGACATATGATATAAGATATAAAACATAAGACATATGATATAAGATATAAGATATAAGATATAAAACATAAGACATATGATATAAGATATAAAACATAAGACATATTATATAAGATATAAGACATAAGATATAAAACATAAGACATATGATATAAGATATAAAACATAAGACATATGATATAAGACATAAGATATATGATATATGATATAAGATATAAGACATATGATATAAGATATAAAACATAAGATATATGATATAATATATAAAACATAAGTTATATGATATAAGACATATGATATAAGATATAAAACATAAGATATGATAAAAGATATAAGATATAAAACAAGATATATGATATAAGATATAAAACATAAGACATATGATATAAGACATAGGATATATGATATATGATATAAAACATAAGACATATGATATAAGACATAAGTTATATGATATAAGACATATGATATAAGATATAAAACATAAGACATATGATATAAGATATAAAACATAAGACATAAGATATATGATATAAGATATATGATATATGATATAAGATATAAAACATAAGACATAAGATATAAGACATTAGACAAAAGATATATGATATATGATATAAGACATAAGATATATGATATAAGACATATGATATAAGACATAAGATATATGATATAAAATATAAGACATATGATATATGATATAAAACATAAGACATATGATATAAGATATAAGACATATGACATAAGACATAAGATATATGATATAAGACATATGATATAAGACATAAGATATATGATATAAGATATATGATATAAGATATAAGACATGATATATGATATAAGACATAAGATATAAGATATAAGACATAAGATATAAGATATAAGACATATGATATAAGACATATGATATAAGACAAAAGATATATGATATAAGACATGATATAAGACATATGATATAAGATATATGATATAAGACATATGATATAAGACATATGATATAAGATATAAAACATATGATATAAGACATATGATATAAGACATAAGATATATGATATAAGACATGATATAAGACATATGATATAAGATATATGATATAAGATATATGATATAAGACATATGAAATATGATATAAGATATATGATATAAGACATATGATATAAGATATAAAACATAAGACATATGATATAAGATATAAGACATATGATATAAGACATAAGATATATGATATAAGACATATGATATAAGATATATGATATAAGACATATGATATAAGATATAAAACATAAGACATATGATATAAGATATAAGATATAAAACATAAGACATATGATATAAGATATAAGATATAAAACATAAGATATATGATATAAAACATAAGACATATGATATAAGACATAAGATATATGATCTATGATATAAGATATAAAACATAAGACATATGATATAAGACATAAGTTATATGATATAAGATATATGATATAAGATATAAAACATAAGACATAAGATATAAAACATGACATGAGGATATCAGCCCTGACATGTGGTGTAGATGCTGTGGTGCACAGTGGCCTCATTGTCGTGTCCCCAGGGGCCTCTGCTGATGGCCCGCCACGCCTCCAGGGAGCAGCTCATCGACTACCTGATGCTCAAGGTCTCCCACGGGCCCCCGGGGGCCCCGCGAGCCCCGCAGGACGCGCTGCAGCAAGAGGTGAAGGGCGGAGCTTACCACACTTAGAGATGCTCAGGCTAACGATCCCCATGGTTAACAGTGACTATGCTAAGCTAGGTAGCATGGCCTTATCTTAAGTCGTGAGAATCTCATCTCCGGTCCCCAGAATGTTGTGTTTTCAAGACTAATGTTGGGATATTGTAATTACCAGCTGTGTGTGTGTGTGTGTGTGTGTGTGTGTGTGTGTGTGTGTGTGTGTGTGTGTGTGTGTGTGTGTGTGTGTGTGTGTGTGTGTGTGTGTGTGTGTGTGTGTGTGTGTGTGTGTGTGTGTGTGTGTGTGTGTGATTTAGATCCATGTGAAAATGGAGAAGAATCCCGAGCTGGGTTTCAGTATCTCAGGAGGAGTGGGCGGCCGGGGGAATCCGTTCCGACCAGACGACAACGTGAGTTCTAGTTGACATGTTGCCGCCGTGAAAGGGTTAAAGGGATCAGTCGCACAACAAACAGACCCACAGTGTGCGACTGGGTCCATGTTGTGTTAAAGCACTTTGAGTGGTGGTTTCTAGGTACCAGACACCCACTGAAGGTCCTTAATCTGTACTGTCCCTTTAAATGACACTTTAATAGGTACCATACACCCACTGTAGGTCCATAATCTGTACTATCCCTTTAAATGACACCGTAATAGGTACCATACACCCACTGTACATCCATAATCTGTACTGTCCCTTTAAATGACACCGTAATAGGTACCATACACCCACTGTAGGTCCATAATCTGTACTATCCCTTTAAATGACACCTTAATAGGTACCATACACCCACTGTAGGTCCATAATCTGTACTATCCCTTTAAATGACACCTTAATAGGTACCATACACCCACTGTAGGTCCTTAATCTGTACTGTCCCTTTAAATGACACCTTAATAGGTACCATACACCCACTGTAGGTCCATAATCTGTATATTTTAGGGGATTTTAACATGTTTAATTGATATGATATTTCTATAATATATATTTCAGGGTATATTTGTGACGAGGGTTCAACCTGAGGGACCGGCGTCCATGATCCTTCAGCCTGGAGACAAAATCCTACAGGTACCGACCTTCGCCGCCTCGCCAACTCACCGTTAGCTGCAGGCCACGCCCCTCCATCTTGAGCCTTTGTGTCTCCTCAGGCGAACGGCTATAACTTTGTGAACATCGACCACCTGCACGCCGTGTCCCTCCTGAAGACGTTCCCCAACACGGTGGACATGCTGATCGTAAGAGAAGCGTCGGCGTAGACGCCACCGAGAGCCACCGAGCCGGAGCGGAGGACGTTTTACGTTGACTCATATTTTTATAAGCAGAGGAGACTATTTATAGCAGAGATCTTCACGGCCTTGATTTAAACGGGGGGAAAACCACTGAATGTCGACGAGGGGGCGGGGCATGAGTCCTCCCAAGGCCGTCACTGTGGTATCTATATTTTTATACAAAGGAAGCTGAAGATATTCGACCTGCTCTGATGCAACTCGTCGCTGTGGTCTGCTTCCATACATCCTGTTATCGTGAATTAGGTTTTTTATTTCTCCAGTTTGACCACTAGGGGGCCGATTCCCTCGTTTGCCTTTTTTCTTTTGTACACGTCTAATTTAAGATGTTGAACCCTTTGTGATCTCGTGTGGAGGACGATGTTCCGTGTGTTTGGGCCGTGGAGGTGTCAAGGAGGTGTGTTTTGAGGAGAGATATTCTTTTTATTTCTCCTCTTGCATGATGGGAAGGGTTGAGAGGAGGAGCAGGAACGGGGGGACGGCCTCCAGCTGCACATCACCGGGCCGCCGCCGCCGTTTTCACGATGGCGAGAACATGGAGAAGAAAATGTAAATGTTGGGGGGAGGGGAAGAGGATGTTTTAGATTTAGTTTAAAGTTTGAACATTAAGTGACGTTGACGTGATCAGAGAGAGCACTCTTTATTTTGTTCCCGAAAGCACGCGTTTCATTTTCCGCCAGAAAGGGAACATGTGGGGGGGTTTCCCGCCAGAAAATGAACGCACGGGGTTTCATTTTTTGCCGAAAAAATGTCCGGACGATTCCTCCTCCTCCTTCTTTTCTTTTTCTTAAGCGGAGAACGATTTGGCGCTTGTGCTAGTCGACCAAAGCGGGTTTTTGGGGATTGAGGCTGGAGGCGACTCTTCTTGAGTTGTTCCTCCAGGCCGCCGCCCTCCTCTCGCAGGCCACCGCCCTCCTCTCGCAGGCCACCGCCCTCCTCTCTCAGGCCGCCGCCCTCCTCTCGCAGGCCACCGCCCTCCTCTCGCAGGCCGCCGCCCTCCTCTCTCAGGCCGTCGGGCTCAACATCGTTGGATTTGGGAGGAGACCACCGTTTGCCTTTGTGTGTGTACACATGTTTTATCGTGCTTTTTACTCATCACTTTGGTTTCTCTCCATGTTTTTAAGTCTTTGCTGTACAGAGAAGAGTCAAGTGCCATAGACCTTGAACTGTTTGAACAGGGGGCGACCTTTGACCCCCAGAACCAGAGCAATATCCACAACCTTCTGAGTACGTTTGCAGCATATAATGGCTTAAAAAATAGCAATATTTAAAGCCTTTATTTTCATGAACAATTTTTTAAAAAATAAAATCTAACAGCATTTTTTAAAAACACAATCTTAATAATAATCACCGATGATTTTACCAGATTTTTATATTGTGAAAAGAATCTTTTTTTTCTTTTTTAATGAAATAGTACCGGAAATATATATATATATATATATATATTTATTTATTTGCGGCAAGTGGTTAAAAAAAAGTGAGATTTCTCTGCATTGTGTAAAAGTGAATCCAGATGATCTTTGGTGCAAAAATTATAAATTTTCACCCCGAAAGAAACGATCCAGTCGAAGCTACATTTCTAATGTCTGTCAAGGGAACGTTAATATCCATTCGCTCGTCAATAACTCGATGAGATCCACTGAGGGTTGACCCCGTGACCTCCCAACAATACATCGTAACCACTGAATTGTTTGTACAATGTATAATTTTATCCTCGACCTGTTGCAGATGGATCTGACCCCGCCTCTTATCCTCGTGGACCGTCTAGCCAAAATAACAACACTGTTGTGATTAACTCCTTTTTTTTAATATAGTTTTTATTTTTTAAACCAAATCTAAAAATTGGTACATTTTATTCAACAGGCCAACATTTAACAATGTGCATTTCCCTCAAATTCTCACAGAAAGTAAGAATTTTAACGCGGATGAGTCGTTTGTATTAATTTAGTTGACTTTCTGAGATATGGGGGGGGGGCGTTTCTGTGCTAACGGTCACTTTATATATGAAATACAACATAAAGACCCCGTGTCACTCGAGGGAGAGGAGGGTTCTAATCCTTCTTATTTATTTAGCAGTCTTTTGTGGGTTCTTTTTAGACCGCACTAATCAACCTGTAAATAATCTCTTTAGGAAACAAACACTTTGAGAAAATAATTAATTAACGGCATTAGTGACTTGCGATTGTAAAACCAGCAATAAATTGCAATGCAGAGGCACTTGTTTTAATGTATAGCTAGTATTTCTAAGGTTGCTCTGGAAACGGCCGCAGTGATGATGATGATGATGATATGCATTTATCCAACATTCCAGATTTTTGTACATAATTATTTGTTTCTGAAGTAACCTGTGGAAAATAAACTAATGCTCTTTAGCAAAAAAATTAATTTCACCTTTTGGGTTTCTCTTTCTTGTGTGTGTGTGTGTGGGGGGGGGGGGGGTGGCCTCTCCATGGCAACGACCATCTTGCGACCTGTCTGATTGTGGTCTGGGGGAAGAAGACGACCCAGGCCACTCACACACACACTATCTACACACTGATATGCATTCACTACCCCCCCCAGCCCACGCCTGTTTCCTGTTGCAAGTCATGTTTACATGTGTGTGTTCCTGCTCCCACACTGTCCTCCTATAGGAGCGTAGTCTGAGGGCTGTCCTCCTATAGGAGCGTAGTCTGAGGGCTGTCCTCCTATAGGAGCGTAGTCTGAGGGCTGTCCTCCTATGGGCGTAGTCTGAGGTTGTCTGAGGGCTGTCCTCCTATAGGAGCGTAGTCTGAGGTGTCCTCCTATAGGGCGTAGTCTGAGGCTGTCCTCCTATCGAGAGCGTAGTCTGAGGGCTGTCCTCCTATAGGAGCGTAGTCTGAGGGCTGTCCTCCTATAGGAGCGTAGTCTGAGGGCTGTCCTCCTATAGGAGCGTAGTCTGAGGCTGTCCTCCTATAGGAGCGTAGTCTGAGGGTCCTATAGGGCGGGTCTGGGCTCCCTATAGGAGCGTAGTCTGAGGCTGTCCTCCATAGGAGCGTAGTCTGAGGCTGTCCTCCTATGGGAGCGTAGTCTGAGGCTGTCCTCCTATAGGAGCGTAGTCTGAGGCTGTCCTCCTATAGGAGCGTAGTCTGAGGCTGTCCTCCTATAGGAGCGTAGTCTGAGGCTGTCCTCCTATAGGAGTGTAGTCTGAGGCTGTCCTGTCCTATAGGAGCGTAGTCTGAGGGCTGTCCTATAGGAGCGTAGTCTGAGGGTTGTCCTCCTATAGGAGCGTAGTCTGAGGGTTGTCCTCCTATAGGAGCGTAGTCTGAGGGCTGTCCTATAGGAGCGTAGTCTGAGGGCTGTCCTATAGGAGCATAGTCTGAGGGCTGTCCTCCAATAGGAGCGTAGTCTGAGGGCTGTCCTCCTATAGGAGCGTAGTCTGAGGGCTGTCCTCCTATTGGAGCGTAGTCTGAGGGCTGTCCTATAGGAGCGTAGTCTGAAGGCTGTCCTCCTATAGGAGCGTAGTCTGAGGGCTGTCCTATAGGAGTCTGAGGGCTGTCCTCCTATAGGAGTGTAGTCTGAGGGCTGTCCTCCTATAGGAGCGTAGTCTGAGGGTTGTCCTCCTATAGGAGCGTAGTCTGAGGGCTGTCCTCCTATAGGAGCGTAGTCTGAGGGTTGTCCTCCTATAGGAGCGTAGTCTGAGGGCTGTCCTCCTATAGGAGTGTAGTCTGAGGGCTGTCCTCCTATAGGAGCGTAGTCTGAGGGCTATCCTATAGGAGTGTAGTCTGAGGGCTGTCCTCCTATAGGAGCGTAGTCTGAGGGTTGTCCTCCTATAGGAGCGTAGTCTGAGGCTGTCCTCCTATAGGAGCGTAGTCTGAGGGTTGTCCTCCTATAGGAGCGTAGTCTGAGGGCTGTCCTATAGGAGTGTAGTCTGAGGGCTGTCCTATAGGAGTGTAGTCTGAGGGCTGTCCTATAGGAGTCTGAGGGTTGTCCTCCAATAGGAGCGTAGTCTGAGGGCTGTCCTCCTATAGGAGCGTAGTCTGAGGGCTGTCCTCCTATAGGAGCGTAGTCTGAGGGCTGTCCTCCTATAGGAGCATAGTCTGAGGGCTGTCCTATAGGAGCGTAGTCTGAGGGCTGTCCTATAGGAGTCTGAGGGCTGTCCTCCTATAGGAGTGTAGTCTGAGGGCTGTCCTCCTATAGGAGCGTAGTCTGAGGGTTGTCCTCCTATAGGAGCGTAGTCTGAGGGTTGTCCTCCTATAGGAGGCGTAGTCTGAGGCTGTCCTCCTATAGGAGCGTAGTCTGAGGCTGTCCTCCTATAGGAGCGTAGTCTGAGGGTTGTCCTATAGGAGCGTAGTCTGAGGGTTGTCCTCCTATAGGAGCGTAGTCTGAGGGCTATCCTATAGGAGTGTAGTCTGAGGGCTGTCCTCCTATAGGAGCGTAGTCTGAGGGCTGTCCTATAGGAGCGTAGTCTGAGGGCTGTCCTCCTATAGGAGCGTAGTCTGAGGGTTGTCCTCCTATAGGAGCGTAGTCTGAGGGCTGTCCTATAGGAGTGTAGTCTGAGGGCTGTCCTCCTATAGGAGTCTGAGGGTTGTCCTCCAATAGGAGCGTAGTCTGAGGGCTGTCCTCCTATAGGAGCGTAGTCTGAGGGCTGTCCTATAGGAGTCTGAGGGCTGTCCTATAGGAGTGTAGTCTGAGGGCTGTCCTCCTATAGGAGTCTGAGGGTTGTCCTCCAATAGGAGCGTAGTCTGAGGGTTGTCCTCCTATAGGAGCGTAGTCTGAGGGTTGTCCTCCTATAGGAGCGTAGTCTGAGGGCTGTCCTCCTATAGGAGCGTAGTCTGAGGGCTGTCCTCCTATAGGAGCGTAGTCTGAGGGATGTCCTCCTATAGGAGCGTAGTCTGAGGGTTGTCCTCCTATAGGAGCGTAGTCTGAGGGCTGTCCTCCTATAGGAGCGTAGTCTGAGGGCTGTCCTCCTATAGGAGCGTAGTCTGAGGCTGTCCTCCTATAGGAGGCGTAGTCTGAGGCTGTCCTCCTATAGGAGCGTAGTCTGAGGCTGTCCTCCTATAGGAGCGTAGTCTGAGGCTGTCCTCCTATAGGAGCGTAGTCTGAGGCTGTCCTCCTATAGGAGCGTAGTCTGAGGCTGTCCTCCTATAGGAGCGTAGTCTGAGGGGTGTCCTCCTATAGGAGCGTAGTCTGAGGCTGTCCTCCTATAGGAGCGTAGTCTGAGGCTGTCCTCCTATGGAGCGTAGTCTGAGGCTGTCCTCCTATAGGAGCGTAGTCTGAGGCTGTCCTCCTATAGAGCGTAGTCTGAGGCTGTCCTCCTATAGGAGCGTAGTCTGAGGCTGTCCTCCTATAGGAGGCGTAGTCTGAGGCTCTCCTCCTATAGGAGTGTAGTCTGAGGGCTGTCCTCCTATAGGAGCGTGGTCTGAGGGTTGTCCTCCTATAGGAGCGTAGTCTGAGGGTTGTCCTCCTATAGGAGTGTAGTCTGAGGGCTGTCCTCCTATAGGAGCATAGTCTGAGGGCTGTCCTCCTATAGGAGCGTAGTCTGAGGGTTGTCCTATAGGAGCGTAGTCTGAGGGCTGTCCTCCTATAGGAGTGTAGTCTGAGGGCTGTCCTATAGGAGTGTAGTCTGAGGGCTGTCCTCCTATAGGAGTGTAGTCTGAGGGCTGTCCTCCTATAGGAGTGTAGTCTGAGGGCTGTCCTCCTATAGGAGCGTAGTCTGAGGGCTGTCCTATAGGAGCGTAGTCTGAGGGCTGTCCTATAGGAGCATAGTCTGAGGGCTGTCCTCCTATAGGAGCGTAGTCTGAGGGCTGTCCTATAGGAGCATAGTCTGAGGGTTGTCCTCCTATAGGAGCATAGTCTGAGGGCTGTCCTATAGGAGCGTAGTCTGAGGGCTGTCCTCCTATAGGAGCGTAGTCTGAGGGCTGTCCTCCTATAGGAGCGTAGTCTGAGGGTCCTCCTATAGGCACGGGAAGTAAGTAAAAGTTTATTTATATAACGCCCTTCGCAGTACGAATACACAGAGTGTTTTACAATAAAAACAGTAAAAACAGTACATCATCAATATCATCATGTTAAGCATAGCAGCAAGGTGCAGAAGCCAGTGCTACATTACAAATTTTGAGCAGTCACAAACGCAGTAGAAGAAACCAACAAACAATAAATTAAACATAGAGAGCAGAAAACCGATAACACACAGAAACCTAACCCAGAAATGCCTGTTTGTAGAGATGTGTTTTTAGCTGATTTCTGAAGCTATTTTCGGACTGAGCTGCTCTCAACACCTGCGGAAGTGTGTTCCACAGGCGTGGGGCCACTGCAGCAAAGGACCGATCGCCTTTTGTTTTTAATCGTGTGCGGCACTGCCAGGAGCCCCTGGTCAGCTGACCGTAAGGACCGGCTGGGGGTGTGCTGTATGATGAGGTCATGTATATAACTGGGGGCGAGGCCGTGTATGGACTTAAAGGTAAAGAGAAGCACTTTGTACTGGATCCTGTACTGGATTGGTAACCAGTGTAGGGCAGCCAGTATAGGGGTAATGTGACACGATTTCTTTGACCTGGTGAGTAATCTGGCAGCTGCATTTTGAACCAGTTGGAGGCGGTTTATGGATGCCTGGTTTAGACAGGTGAACAGTGAGTTGCAATAATCCAGTCTGGAGGATACAAAGGCATGTATAGCCATTTCCATCTCAGAGTGGGCGATGATGGAGCATAATTTCGCGATGTTTCGCAGGTGGAAAAAGCAATTGCGACTCAGAGTCATGACGTGTTTATCCAGCAGCATTGCCTGGTCAAAATGAATACCGAGGTTTTTGATGGTTGGGTGGACATTATTTTTGAGAGGGCCCAGATGTTCTAGTACCCTGGCTCTGGTGCCATCGGAGGCGATGACCAACACCTCGGTCTTGGTTGCATTTAACTGCAGGAGGTTGTTAGCCATCCAACCCCCAATGGCGGCTAAACACTCCATCAGGATGCTGAGGGACTGCATTTGCTCCGGTTTAAAAGAGCAAAGCAGCTGGATGTCGTCAGCATAAAGGTGGTATGTGATGCCAGAGAATGTTCTAATCAGCTGACCCAATGGGATCAGGTATAGGGCAAAGAGTAACGGGGCCAGCACCGAGCCTTGTGGTACCCCGCAGTGCAGAGGGGCGGAGTCGGATTTATATGGACCAGCTGACACTGAGAAATGTCTCTCACTGAGGTAAGAGGCAAACCATTTTAGTGCTAGACCTGACACCCCAACCCAGTTCTTTAGCCTATCTAGGAGAATACTATGGTCGACTTTGTCAAAAGCTGCACTCAGGTCTAGCAGGACCAGAACAGAACTTTTGCCACAGTCGGAGGCCATCATGATGTCATTAGATACTCCAAGAAGGGCAGACTCGGTGGAGTGTTTCTTACGGAAACCGGATTGAAACTTGTCACCAATGTTGTGTGTGGCCAGGTAGAGGTTAAGTTGGTTAGCTACAACTTTCTCCAGTACCTTTGAAATAAAAGGTAGCTTAGATATGGGCCTGTAGTTTAGGGGAGAGGAGGGGTCCAGGTTGGGCTTTTTGAGGAGAGGTTGGACAGCCGCCTGCTTAAAATAAGAAGGCACCACACCCGTGACCAGAGACATGTTTATAATTTTGACCAGACTGGGGGCAACAGAAGAGATAGCTTCTTTTAGCAGGGAGGTGGGCAGGATGTCTAGGGGACTAGAGGAGGTCTTCATGGCATTTACTACCTCCAACATCTCCTCCAGCTCAACAGGTGAGAAGTTGCTCATTGATGGTACGGAAACTGGACTGGGGACCGGGGGGCAGGGGGAGGGGGTGATGTTGGCTCTAACATCTGCAATCTTGTTTACAAAAAACAACAGGAAGGTGTTACATTCCTTGTCTGAAGACACAGGAATCGATGGAAGAGGGCGAGCCACGATTTTGCTGATGGTGTTAAATAACACTTTGGGGTTGTTTTTGCTGGAGATAATGAGGTTTTTAAAGTAAGCAGCCCTAGTAGTTTCCACCAGAGTGTTAAAATCAGCTGTGAGATCTTTATAGAAGAGTCGATGGACTTCTAGGTTAGCAGCTCTCCACCGTCTCTCAGCTCTGCACCGTTGTAGCCTGAGCGCATAGATTTCCTCATTCATCCAGGGAGATGGATTAGTTGGACGGACAGAGCGAGTGACAAGGTGAGCTACACTATCCAGAATGGCTGCGCAGTGGGCGTTAAACAAGCTCACTGCGCAGTTCACGTCATCAGACTGCGCCATCAAAATATTGCTGGGAAAACTAGTTCTGAAATTCACTACAGCTTTGTTATTTATAATGCGAGATATTTTCACACGTTTTTCTGGCACAAAATCATTGTCGAAAGATAAACTGAACATTACGGACATGTGGTCAGATAACAGCATATCTTCAATGCATACATTGTGAATATTTAGCCCGAGAGTGAAGACAAGGTCCAGTGTATTACCTTTCTCGTGTGTAGTGGCACTCCGTCTAGTTCTGGTTCTTCTGTACCACACTATTGAGATCAGTCTTTAAAAAGCTATTAATTGAAACGCGAGTGACACAAGTAGTTCTTTCATACAAAATGATGTTTACTAAAAAAGGTATTGTACATGGTCACACGGTCAAAAAACTATGTCGCTTCCAACAACTCTGAACTCACACGACTGACAGTCCAACACAGCTGTTATACTGACGTGACATCATCTGATTGGAAGCTCACATTCAGACAAATTATGAAGCTTTCAAATACAAGACTATATTATATATGTTAAACTAAACATTCTTTCAAATCATAATGAAAAGGATTTATATTCAGTTACCTTTTTAAATCTTTTAAAACTAAATTATTATAACAAATGAAATCATGCATTTGGCTCTTACATTACCCGGCCCCTAATTGGTTAGACGGGAGGACTAAGCAATTATACTTAAACATTATAACAACAAACAAGAGCCACAATACTTCAACTGTCCATAACTATTAAACTAGTGTCTTCTCTCTTCACATATGGCCTCTTCCAATAGGCACAGCTTGTTGACTGGCCTTTCCAGCGTGCTGGTTTTAGTCTTTATCTTTACTCTTCTCATTGTTCCGTTTGAGTCTGGCAATGTTTCCACAACCTTCCCCATGAGTTGTGTGGAGAGGAACTATCCACTCGTAGCCCGACGTCTCCGGTCATGAAGTTTCTTCTAGGCTTCCGCCATTTCTGGCGCTCCTGTAGAAGTGGAAGATACTCATGTGTCCATCTGGTCCAGAATAAATCCACGAGATATTGGACTCGTTTCCATCTTCTTCTTGTGTATGTGTCGTCTTTGCTGAATATGCCTGGAGGCATGCTGTTCTTTTCTTCTTTTTCTTTTTTTTTTCCTTTTCTTCCTGTACCGTTTTAATTTTGACTTTTGCTTTTCAGGGTCCTTTTCAGATTGATGGATTGTTTGTGAAAACTCTTTTCTTTCTTCTTTCAGTTTCAACAGTTTCCTTTACTTTCAAAATCCAGGCTACTGATCTTTTCAATTTATGCCAATCTGAATGGTAGTTTATCAGTTCGTTCAATGGTTCCATATCTTCTTTGACTTGGATTGCGTTGACTGACTTTGTTCTTGACTTCCGGATCGTTTGGAAGGCTTTCTTCTCTTCTGTCTGGCTGCTCTGGCCAGTCACTTTCACTGTTCAACAAACGCGTGGCCCGTTGGTCCAGGTTCTCCCTTGGACCAAGTTATTTGCCTTCAGGCCTCGGCTGGCTTGATCTGCAGGATTCTTTTGTAGCTTTCTTTGCAGACAGGTTATGCGCTGTTCAGCAACGCATCGGTTGTTGGGCATTTTGACCTTCTCGTTCCTGAGTGGCAATCCAACACAGTAATGACCACTCTTGAATGTTGGCGTCTTCTGCACAGAATGCAAACAATGCTTGTCCTCCTCGGACATCTCTTCTTTGTCATCGTACTTCCGCTCTGTAAAATCAGTGTTGTACTGTTCGACTAGAAGTTTCTCTATTTCCATCACGGGGATCCTATTCACTGAAAGATGAGGTGACTCACTCTCTTCGTCTTTCAGTTCTTTTCTTATGGGTCCGTTCACCACCCAGCCAATGGCGGTCTTGACAGCATACGGCCCTCCATCTTGACTGTTGATGACGTGCCATGGCTCCATGGCTCTCGAACAGTTGGCTCCAATAAGTAAGCCTATGTCAGCTTGTATCTCTGGCAAACTCACTTCTCTGAGGTAAGGCCACTTCTGGATGTCTGACTGCTTCGGTATGTTTCCAGAGTGGACGGTTATGTTTCTGTGTGTGAACACCTTCGGCAGGTCAATGAAGCTGCTGTCTTCCCATCCGCACACTTCAAGGTCTGAGATAGCTAAACTGTTCATGAGCTTTGGTTCTTCAGGTTTGTCTTGTCCCATGGTGCTGAGAAGTATTCGTGTCGGTTTTCCTTTAACATTCAGTTTTCGTTGTAGGTCTTCCGTACAGAAGGTTGCTGTGCTTCCTGGGTCTAAGAAGGCGTATGTTTTGACACACTTGTTACTCTTCTTTGATTTAATTTTCACCGGTACTATTGACAACACACATTCAGCTTCTCCAGCCCCTGTGAGGCTACAAGACTCTTGTTGGACAGAAACCTGAGCACACGATACTTGGCTTCCATGAGCATCTTCTTTCTTTTCAAGCACAGCAGATCCTTCTTTGATTATGTGCAGAATGTCCGGATGCTTCAACTTACATTCTTTACATTCACTTCTTCTATTGCAGAATTTGCTGAGATGGCCAGGCATTAAACATCCGAAACACAAGCCCTTTGACTTCAAGAAGTCCACTCGTTCTTTGTGTGGCTGATCTTTGATTGTACTGCATGCAGCAAGAGTGTGAGGCTGCTGGCAGTATAGACACGGCTTATCGAAGGCGCTTGTGGTTTTACTTAAGATCGCTAGCTCAGCATGCGTTTCTTGAGGCCCTTTACTTTCTGCTGAAACATTGGTGGCGAAGCTGCTTCCACGTATTTCTTTCTTTGGGGGATACCTCTCGTTCTGTTCTGTTTTTCCACTGGTAGATGGGCGGCTGTCTAGTATATTACCAAAGAGTGGATCTGATGCTATTTTAGCTTGACGGTCAATGTATTTCACCAAGTCAGCAAACTTTGCTCTTCTGCCACTTCGCTCTTTGATATCGAAAGCTACAGCCCGCCAACATTCTCTCATTTTGTACGGCAATTTGGACAACATTGTCCGGAGATTGGTAGGGTTGTCCATCTCCTCTAGGTATTCAATGTCCATCATGGTGTTGAGACATCCAATCAGGAACATTGCGTAAGCACTCAGTGCCTTTTCATCCTCGGACCTCACTTGCGGCCATTTTAGTGCTTTATCAATATACGCGCTGGCAATCCGTAATTCGTCCCCGTCGTGCTTATGAAGTAGCCGCTTTGCTTCAAGGTAGCCTCTGCTTTGGGTCATATGAGTGCAGCTGCGGACAAGCTCTTGGGGTTCACCGGCTGTATACTGTTCCAAGAAGTACAATTTATCCTGTTCATTGTCAGTCTTCTGTTCTATCGCATGTTCGAACGCTCTGATGAAAGACTTGAACTGTAGCGCATCGCCCTTGAACACAGGGATGTCCTTTGTTGGTAGCTGAGACAGCTGTTGTTGTTTTACAAGTAGCTCTGTGATTACATTCTGCCTTTGCATGACCGTTAGTATGTCATCACTTCTGTCCATTTGAGTGTTAGACCGATGACTTGTGGCTGACTGAGACGGTGGTGGTTGCGAGTGCAGCATTGATGGTTGAATGGGAACATTTGTGTTAGCTTGTTGCGGTATCCTTATGCTAACCCTTTCCTTCTCCACTTTCCTAAATTGTAATTGTTGCACTGGCATATGGTAACTGTAACCATCCTCAGAGCTTTCATATTCTTTAAGAACCTTTAATTTTGCTTGACTTTCAGCTAATGCTGTTTTCATCTCTAATTCTTCTTTTTCAGCTTGGATTCTAGCAGATTTAAATTCAAGCTCTTGCTTTTCCTTCAGTGCTGCAGCACGCTCTAGCAGGGCTGCATGTTGTGCTTCCTGTATAACCCGTGTTGATGAAACACGTGATGCCCATGTTGCATGACTTACTTGTGTTCCACATAGGCTACCACGTTCTGCATTTCTATCTCCTGCCTGGGAAATACTGTCATGTGGTCTCACAGCTTCTTGCAGGCTATCCACTAGATCAAATTCTTTTTGCTGTACATTTTCCATTGGCAGCACTGGTGTTGATTCATGCACAACTGCTATCCATCTTTTAGTTTCTTTCATAAATTCTCTGATTGTTGCCATTTTCATTTCAAACCAATTATCCTGGTCAAATGTTCTTTCATCCTCATCTAACAGATTTGCAACTTCACTGTTGAGACTTCTGAACTCTCCTACCAACTCTGCAAAATCGTTTTCCATCGCATCTTGCACATTTTGGACGTTTCCAGCATCACTCATTAGTATCTCAAACTGTCTTATTTTGCTTGTCAGAGTTCCTAATTTGCGTCTCCTCAATGCAATGTATTTCTGCAACTTGTTTTCTAATGCCTTCTCCGTTGGCTTACGTGATCTTCCCTGCGCCGTCACATCCTCCACACCTCTCTCTTCCCCATCAGCCATCGTACACGTTGCCGAGTGCGTGCTCAAGCTGTATGCCTCCGTTCAAAAGCTCTTTTCTTTCACGGAACTTTTCTCTTAATAAACGAGTGCAAAAACAGCTTCTCAAAATCGCCAAAACCTCCGCATTGACTGAATATAGGCTTATCACTGTAGGTTCTCACACCGGTGCATCACGTTGATATTTTCAGCATTGAGCAGTTACAGATTAATTTTCATTTTCCTCCAATCCTCCGTATGTCTTCGTATCTTCATAATACTCAAAGATAAAAAGGAGTTTTCGATACCTGATCTCGTAGAATACTTCAATGGATTCACAGGTCCGACGTTAGCTTCCAGTCCGTTTACACGAGCGGCAGACTGGCTGCGCTCTCGTAGCATAGCTCCATGGATCACCCGTTCCGCTGCTAGCCTCCAGCCCGCTCCACTCGAGCGGCAGCTGGCTGCTCCCCACCTGTCCAGGTAATCCAGCGAAACTCGGCTAAACTGAGTTTTTTGACTAAAATGTAGTGGCACTCCGTCTAGTTCTGGTTCTTCTGTACCACACTATTGAGATCAGTCTTTAAAAAGCTATTAATTGAAACGCGAGTGACACAAGTAGTTCTTTCATACAAAATGATGTTTACTAAAAAAGGTATTGTACATGGTCACACGGTCAAAAAACTATGTCGTTTCCAACAACTCTGAACTCACACGACTGACAGTCCAACACAGCTGTTATACTGACGTGACGTCATCTGATTGGAAGCTCACATTCAGACAAATTATGAAGCTTTCAAATACAAGACTATATTATATATGTTAAACTAAACATTCTTTCAAATCATAATGAAAAGGATTTATATTCAGTTACCTTTTTAAATCTTTTAAAACTAAATTATTATAACAAATGAAATCATGCATTTGGCTCTTACATCGTGGGTCGGACAAGACACATGTTGGATGAAGTTGAAAGAGTCCGCAAGGTTAATGAAGTCCACAGCGAATGTATCCGCGCTCTTGTTAACGTGGATGTTAAAGTCCCCGAGCATGAGGATCCTATCGTAGCGGATAATGGACGCCAGAAAGTCACCAAAGTCAGCCAGGAAGGATCTGTTTTTGCCGGGGGGACGATAGACAAGGACGCAGAGGAAAGGATTTTTGCGACCAACTTTGTTGATGAGGATTTCAAACGAGGAGTAGGCTTTATAGTTCACCGTCCGAGAGTGAAAACTGCTCCGGTAGATAGTAGCCAGACCTCCGCCTGAGCCGGACGCTCTCGGAGCGCAGGAGTAGGAGCAGTCTTGTGGGCAGAGTTCATTCAGCGACGTGAAATCGTCTGACTTCTGCCAGCTTTCTGTGATGTGGAGGAAGTCCAGATGCCTTGTAACAAAGAGGTCTTTTAGAACAAAAGATTTGTTTTTGATCGATCTTGCATTTATCAGTCCGATATCGATGCGGTCCGAACCAGCTCTGCCGAAGGTTGACGCCCGGGGAAGGGGCTGCAGCCACCTAGGACGGCTCTCCCTCCCGGCTCGCTCACACGCAGGCAGCAATGTCACACTCGTGGGCGAGAGATGAACGTTTCCTCCCGGCACTGGAGAAATCCTCGAGTGCGCTCGATGGTGGGGTACAGGAGCAAACGCCGGGAGGACGGGTCGCAGACATGACAGCCTCCTGCAGGGACCAGCAGCGTTGGAGATGGCGTGAAGTGAGGACAGAGGGCGGCCTCTGGATTGTTCCCGGAGCCTCACCGCGGATCCAGCCCGTCTACTCCTTCTCCTGGACTTTCTCGGCCGGGTGCAGCTGCAGGATAGCTTCCAGATGCCGCCGGGGATTGTACGATGCAGGTGACGGTGGGAACTCCATTGTTCGGGTCGATGAGACAGCGAGCCCAGCACCGATGCACGAATGTTGAATAAGGTATGGAAATCATACACTAACACAGATGTAGCACCGTTCTCAGCGAGCGATGAGTAGATAAAAATCACAGCAAACAAAACGAAGAACCAGCTCAGACGGCCAGCTGCCGACATAGGCGCGACCATCAAAGTGTAGGAGGGGCCACGAAGCTGGTCTCCCCGATCAGAGAGATCGCGTCGGGGTTCAAGGAGAGCTTGATGAAGCACATCATGAGTCACCGTAGATCGGTTTATATGATACTCAACGACCGGAGCGCAGAGTTAAACCTGCGCTTCAGCGTCAGAGTAGATGATGTTAACTATAATATCTACGCGTCGTGCGGCCGCGGCGGCGTGGGCTCGCGGCGGTGGCGTCTCTGCGGCGGCCGGCGTTGCGGCTGCGGCGGCTCCGATTCCAGCGGAGAGCGCGGCGAGCGGCGTCACTACTGCTGTACCCGACGTACATGTGGTGGGGATGAATGAGAGCGTGAGTAATGGTGATGGTGGTGAGGCTAGCCAGGGCAGTGAAAGGCAGGCTGTGGGTGGGGTAAGAAGGGATGAGAGTAAAGAAACAAAAGGAAAAATAGAGGTGATGGTGGTGACGGGGCTAAAGCTGCCCAGAGCAGTGGGGGAGAGGCTGTGGGTGAGGTGAGAAGTGATGAGGATGAAGAAAAAGGAGGGGAAATAAGAAAAACAAAAAAAAATTTGCTGATGGGGCTACGGCTGGCAAGGGTGATGGTGATGGTGGCAAAGGGTTTGAAATCACCCAGAGCAGTGGGGGGGGAGGCTGTGGTTGAGGTAGGAAGTGATGACGAAAGAAAAAAAGAGGAAGAAAAAGGAAGGAAGGACAAAGAGAATGCTGATGGGAAGCCCATGGAGGTGGTAGGACAGGTGGGTGGAGTCGTAGGGGCGGAGGGTGAAGGTGAGGAGGGGGCTGAGCAGGTGGAGATGGATGAGGAGGAGGCAGGTGGGCAGAAAGGGGCCCCAAAAAGAAAAAGTGACCAGAGCGCCGGCGGCGAGGCCAAAGCCAGCAGGGTGGAGGAGAGGAGGAGGACAGCAGCGACGAGGAGGGGTCAGACGACAGCGACTCTCCTCTGCTTTTAACAAACAGTGAGACCCAAAAGCTTTATACAGCTGATGAAATCAGTCTGTTTTTATATAAAACGAAAAACAAAAAAAGGTAGAGGTCAGGGATCACTTCCCTGACCTCGTGGCCTTCGAACACTCCTGCCGCTACCAAATGGCAAAAAAAGAAACTGGATAAGCAGGAGGTTTTTAGAATCAGAAAGTTTTTACCCAAAGTAAAGGAGTGCATCCAGCAGGGGGAGGGGGAGAGCTCCAATGTGTGTTTTAATTGATTTGTTGTTTTTAAATTGTATTTGTTTTTTAAACTCTTTTCTTTTAATGAACACATTCAGAGTCTGAGTTTTAAACGTAAATGGAGCAAGGGACAGTAAGAAGAGAACATCTATTTTTGAATTTAACTAGATGAAAGCCAACGATGTTCTCTTCTTACAAGAGACGCACAGCGACAGCACCAACGAGGCGGACTGGAGGAGGGAGTGGGGGGGGGAAGTTCTCCTGAGCCACAACACCAACCTCAGCGGAGGAGTGGGCTTCCTCTTCTCCAGGGCCTTCAGCCCGCGGTCACTGGAGGTCAAACACATCGTGGAGGGGAGGCTGTTCTTTGTGAAAGCACGGTTCGACCTTTTTAATGTTGTTTTTATTAATGTGTATGCTCCAACAACCGGGGCAGAGAGGAAGCTGTTTTTATCCAAAGTTAATGATGTTTTAAATGACTGTGCCTCGGAGGATTTTTTATTCTTGGGGGGGATTTTAACTGCACAGAGGATGATTTTAAAGACAGAAACCACACAGAGCCACATCCAGCTTCACAGCAGGTGCTGAGGAGGCTGGTCCATTCTCATGGCCTGGTGGACGTGTGGAGAAGGATGCATCCGGACTGCCGACAGTACACATGGTCCCACGTTAGGGAGGGAAGGATCTCCTCAGCCAGGTTAGACCGCATTTATGTTTTTAAGCACCATTTTAATATTTTTAAAATGTGCAGCATTGTTCCGGCTGGTTTTACTGATCACTCTTTGGTTTTATGTCATGTTTTTATTAGGAATTTTTTACCCAGGAGCGCATATTGGCATTTTAATTCAGTTTTAACTTTCGATAGGAATTTTAGGGAGCTGTTGTTTTATTTTTGGAGCATTTTTAGGCTGAGGAAGAGTGATTTTAATAATCTTAGGCAGTGGTGGGACCGTGGTAACATAGAAATTAGGCTCCTTTGTCAGCAGCACACTTTCAATGTCACTAGAGACGTCACCAGATCTATGAAGGACCTAGAGACTGAGATAGTGGACCTAGAAAGTTTGAGCGACTCCACAGGAGAGCGAGGACATATTGAAGTCCTCAAAAGTAAAAAGGCGGCTCTCGCCGACCTGTTCGAAGTTAAAGTACAAGGTGCACTGGTCAGGTCCCGATTCCAGACCATCGCGGAGATGGACACTCCCTCTAGCTTCTTCTTCGGCCTGGAGAAGAGGAGTGGGCAGGCGAGTGATCCACTCACTGCTGACGGACGCAGGGCAGCCGGTTGTGGAGCCAAGCCAGATCCGGAAGCGGCGGTGGGGTTTACTCCTCCTTTATGCCACTGAGTATAGGGAGGAGGGAGAGTCGACGGAGGGGCTCTGTGGGGAGCTGCCTCAGGTCTCCGAGGAGACTAATGAGGAGCTCGACAGACCCATAACCCCCCAAGAGCTGAAAGCTGCCCTGCAGGAGATGCAGGGAGGGCGCGCCGGATCGACGGCCTCCCCGCTGAGTTTTACAAGAAATACTGGGATGTCCTCGGAGGGGACATCCTAGACGTCTTCAACGAGAGTCTGGCCTCTGGTTCCATGCCGATGTCCTGCCGGAGGGCAGTACTGACCCTACTGCCTAAAAAAGGAAACCCGCAGGATATCGGTAACTGGCGCCCTGTGTCTCTGCTGTGTGTGGATTACAAGCTTCTGTCCAGGGTCCTCGCCTCCAGGCTGAGGGGAGCTATGGAGCAGGTCCTCCATCGGGACCAGACCTACTGTGTGCCCGGCAGGTCCATGGTGGACAACGTCCACCTCATTCGGGACGTTTTGGAGGTCTCCAGCTCGTTGGGTATGGATACTGGTCTGATTTCTCTAGATCAGGAAAAGGCTTTTGACCGCGTTGAACACGGCTTCCTCTGGAAAGTTCTGGGGAAGTTTGGGTTCAGCGCTGGCTTCATAGCTAAGATCAAGGTGTTGTACAGTAATGTTGAGAGTGTGCTGAAGATAAACGGCAGGCTGTGTGCTCCTTTTAGAGTGAGTAGAGGGGTCCGGCAGGGCTGTGCTCTGTCCGGGATGCTCTACGCACTCTCCCTTGAGCTCCTCCTCATTAAAATACGCTCTAGCCTACATGGTTTGGTTTTACCTGGTTTTAATAAAAAAATGATTTTATCGGCGTATGCCGACGACGTCGTTTTTATTAAAAACCAAAATCATGTGAACCTTTTAAATCAAATTGTACAGGATTTTAGCACGGCATCGTCAGCGAGGGTGAACTGGAAGAAAAGCGAAGCCCTCGCTGTGGGGGAGTGGCGTGGCGGCCTCCCGGTTCTTCCACAGAAACTCAGATGGAAAAAGGACGGTTTTAAATATTTAGGAATATACCTGGGGAAACCGAGCATGGTCCAGAAGAACTGAGAGGGCGTCACAGAGAAGATATAGTGGAAACTTTCCAAGTGGAAGTGGCTGCTCCCCCAGATGTCTTTTAAAGGTAGAGTACTGGTTTTAAACAATCTTATTGCATCCCAACTGTGGCACAGGTTGACCTGTTTAGACCCTCCCTCGGGCTTCTTAGCCAACATACAAAGAAAAATGGATTTTTTTTGGGAGGGTCTACACTGGGTGCCACAGGGGGTGCTGTTTTTAGCCAGAGAGGAGGGGGGACAGGGCCTTGTCCACCTGGCCAGCCGGACGGCCACTTTTAGATGACAGTTTGTTCAGAAGTTTTTAACGAGTCCGGGGTTTTTAGTGTGGCGAGACGTGGCCAGCTGCATCCTCAGACGTGCTGACAACCTGGGGCTGGATACTGCTCTGTTTTTAATAGACTCCAGTATTTTAAAGCGAAGTGGGCTGCCTCCTTTTTATCAGGGTGTTTTAAAGTCGTGGGCCCTTTTTAAACACGAAAGGTGCCCACAGTCTGACTCTCTGTTCTGGTTGTTGAGAGAACCATTAATTTATAATGCAAAACTGGACATTAGCAGCAGCGTCACCCCTGGACTAACGGGGGCGCTGCTGCGAACAAAACCCTTGCCTGCAGCAGTTGGTGGATGCAGTGGGGCCGACGCTGAGCGACCCCCCGGCCCTGGGCTCCCTGCTGGGGATGCATTCCGACCGGGTGGCGAGGAGGCTCCTGGAGCTGTGAAGGCAGAGGCTGACCGGGTTGGAGAGGAGCCTCCTCAACGACTACAGCCAGCAGAGAGCAGAGCCGGACCCTGCAGACCCCTTCCCAGTCAGCTTCCTCAGCCCGTGGCTAGGGGGTCTCCCCGACCCCCCGCTAAGATCGAGCCACCCAGAAAACTGCACACTGAACAAAGCAGACAAGAAGACTTTGTATTTTAACCTCGTGAAGAGCATCAACAGGTCCAGACTGTGCAACAGACCGCCCACTGTGTGGTCAGAGACTTGGGCATGGAGGCCCTGGCCCGCAGTGGGGGGTCCTATACAAGCCTCCCCTGAAGAAAAGGACCGCTGACCTCCAGTGGCGGATTTTACACGGTGCTGTCGCATCCAACGCTTTTATTTCGGTAATCAATCCCGCTGTCCTGAGCCAGTGCCCCTTCTGTGACCTCCGGGAGACTATTTACCATGTTTTTAACTAGTGTAAGAGACTTTTGAGTTTCTTCGCTCTTTTAACATTGGTTTTTAGTCTTTTTAATGTGGCTTTTACAGAGAAGGTTTTTATCATGGGAGCTGCCTACAAAAACGGAAAAGAAAGTGGCAGCTCCTTAATTTTTTATCCGGCGAAGCCAAAATGGCCATATATTTAACAAGGAAGTCCCGGGTGGAAAACAGAGAGGGGCAGGAAGCCAGGGCAGTGTGGCTCTGTAACATCAGAGCCAGACTGGTTGGAGTTCAGATTTTATAAACACATTGGAGACCTGGATGCTTTTAAACAACGCTGGTGTTTTAACGGTATTGTTTGCTCTGTGGTGGAAGAGGAGCTGGAGTTTGCACCACTTTTTATGAGGTAAAACATGTTTTATTTGTTTTTAATGTTTTATTTTTGGTTGTGGTGTTTTTTTATTTTTAACAACTTAATTTTGTAAAGCACTTTATTTTTAAGAAGCTATGTAAAAGCTGAGAAAATGTGAAATAAAGTGTTTTTCAAAAATCAAAAAAAAATCTCTCTCTCTCTCTGTCTCTCTCTCTCTCTCCCTCTCTCTGTCTCTCTCTCTCTCTCTCTCTCTCTCTCTCTCTCTCTCTCTCTCTCTCTCTCTCTCTCTCTCTCTCTCTCTCTCTCTCTCTCTCTCTCTCTGTCTCTCTCTCTGTCTCTCTCTGTCTCTCTCTACTCTCTCTCTCTCTCTCTCTCTCTCTCTCTCTCTCTCTATGTCTCTCTCTCTCTCTCTCTCTCTCTCTCTCTCTATGTCTCTCTCTGTCTCTCCCTCTACTCTCTCTGTCTCTCTCTGTCTCTCTATGTCTCTCTCTCCCTCTACTCTCTCTCTCTCTCTGTCTCTGTCTCTCTCTCTCTCTCTCGACTCTGTCTCTCTCTCTCCCTCTCCCTCTACTCTCTCTCTATCTCTCTCTCTCTGTCTCTGTCTCTCTGTCTCTGTCTCTCTCCCTCTCCCTCTACTCTGTCTCTCTCTCTCTCCCACACACACACATTCTTGTATTAAGACGTTCACAGTTCCTCCTGGGAGGCGTTTTGCAAAGCGAACAGCCGAATGACGCTCAGGACAGCCGGCCGTGAACGCAGGACGCAGGCAGAGAGGAGATAAATGAGTGAAGCGTCGCGTGTGTAAGACGACGTAAAACAACCAAAAGAAGAAGAAAAGAAAGTGATTCATTTTCTCAGTTTAGATTTAAGGTGACGAGAGTGACCAGGAGGAAGAGTTCCCGCGGAGAGGCGTTCAGGGGGCGTTAGGGTGCGTAGAGCTGGGAACAAGGAAGGTCGCGACCCCCCCCCCCCCCCCCTCCAGCTGGTGTTGGGCGTCAACCCCTCGCGTGGACAACCGGCGCCTCGTGTCTTGGAGGGAAGGAAACATATTTTGCTCCATCTCTCCTCCATCTCTTATTCATCTCTCCTCCATCTCTTATGCATCTCTCCTCCATCTCTTCTCCATCTCTCCTCCATCTCTTATTCATCTCTCCTCCATCTCTTCTCCAGCTCTCCTCCATCTCTCCTCCATCTCTCCTCCAGCTCTCCTCCATCTCTCCTCCAGCTCTCCTCCATCTCTCCTCCATCTCTCCTCCAGCTCTCCTCCATCTCTCCTCCATCTCTTATGCATCTCTCCTCCATCTCTCCTCCAGCTCTCCTCCATCTCTCCTCCATCTCTTATGCATCTCTCCTCCATCTCTTCTCCATCTCTCCTCCATCTCTTCTCCATCTCTCCTCCATCTCTCCTCCATCTCTCCTCCATCTCTCCAGCTCTCCATCTCTTATTCATCTCTCCTCCAGCTCTCCTCCATCTCTTATTCATCTCTCCTCCATCACTCTTCCATCTTTTCTCCAGCTCTCCTCCATCTCTCCTCCATCACTCTTCCATCTTTTCTCCATCTCTCCTCCACCTCTCCTCCATCTCTCCTCCAGCTCTCCTCCATCTCTCCTCCAGATCTCCTCCATCTCTCCTCCAGCTCTCCTCCATCTCTCCTCCATCACTCTTCCATCTTTTCTCCATCTCTCCTCCAGCTCTCCACCATCTCTTCTTCATCTCTCCTCCATCACTCTTCCATCTTTTCTCCATCTCTCCTCCAGCTCTCCTCCATCTCTTATTCATCTCTCCTCCATCTCTCCTCCATCTCTTATTCATCTCTTCTCCATCTCTCCTCCAGCTCTCCTCCATCTCTTATTCATCTCTTCTCCATCTCTTATTCATCTCTTCTCCATCTCTTCTCCAGCTCTCCTCCATCTCTCCTCCATCTCTTCTCCAGCTCTCCTCCATCTCTCCTCCATCACTCTTCCATCTTTTCTCCATCTCTCCTCCATCTCTCCTCCTTCTCTTCTCCATCTCTCCTCCAGCTCTCCTCCAGCTCTCAAAAAAATGGGAGGTGGAGGAGGATCTAAAGGGGGGAAAAGAAGAAATTGTTAAAATAAGCAGATCTGAAACCAGAAAGTGAGCCACATGTACAAGGTGGTGTTCCTCAGAGCTCCTGGATCACCGACATGTGAGTTTCTGCTCCGTCGTCGGTGAGATGGGGTGACTCCTCCCACTCATCCTCATCCCTTCATCGTCTTCTTATCTCGCGCTGGGCTGACGACACTTTTTCAACATCACAGTGCGTTCCTCCTCTCTTCGCTTTGACCTTTTCCCTTTTTTAAGCTTTCGCTCGAGGTGTTGGATCGACTAATCCGCGCGGCACAGACGACGCCCGGCGGTCCAATGGGAACGCGATAACGACGACTTTATCGACTTCATCAACGTCTTTTCGCTCGAGGATGAGCGTGTCGACGAGAAAATGAGGAAAACTCGTGTCACGGTTTCGGGTTTTATTTTGAAGTTCCCCGTCTCTCCTTTCACTTCCTGTCTTCCACTTGCCCCGCCCCTAATCACCTGCTCCTTCCCAGTGTATTTAAACCCCCGTTTGTCTCCGGCCCTCTACATCTTCATTTCCATCGGTAGGTGTCTTTCCACTGGGAGTCGTCAACCCGATGAAGCCGATCCAGTTCCTTTGGACCAGGACCGACTCATTCACATTCAGCAATCATGTTATTTTATTATGAATATTTTCTTTCGGTGTGTCAGTAACTACAAACACATCCTGAGAAATGTCTCCGATACCAACACAAAGAAAAGCAGGTGTTTGATTTCCTCCTGAACGCCTTCCAGAGGAAAGAAAATGTAAATGTTAAACTTGTATATCGCTCCTCTGGGAGAACTTCTCCCTCTCTCCCAGCTCTCCTCCCGTGAGATCTCTCACTCCCCCCCCCCTTTCATTCCTACACAGCCTTCTTTTCCATTCCTGCACATCGTGAGTCGGCTGTCAGTTGCCATGACAGGCGCACCAAAATAAATAAATTCTGTATCAAATTAGTGGCGGGATTATAGACGCTTCACTGAACAGAGATATTAGTTCAAATCTTCATCTCTGCTGCTCAGAGATGAACAAAGATTTCATCCTGCCGAGAGGAAGAAAATCACATTATGAGGGCCTCCAGCCGAACCCTATAAATAAATATATATATATATACATACATTTATTTATTAATATATAAATGAATAAAGATATATATATTTATATACACATATATATATTTATATACATATACATATATATTTACATCTATATATATTTATAGATATATAAATAAATAATGATGAATAAAATAAACAATAAATTAATACATATATTTACTTATATTTATAGATACAAATAAATAAATATGTATTTATATATACATATATATAAATACATATTTATTAATATATATATAACTACAAATAAAAATGAATATATTTATTTATATTTATATATAAATAAATAAATACATGTGGATGTGATCGTGGGCCTGCAGCCTGCATGCGTCTGGCAGTTTAATGTCAGCAGGTCTAAAATGAGGTGAAGGGCCACAGAGGTCAACGGGACCCTTTGAGGACAAAGCCGACCACTTCCCTCCGTCACCTCCACTTCTCACGGCTCCTAATGAATGGCTTCCTCTCTCTCGCCCAGCGCCACCACCGTGTCAAAAGGAAGGCCACCGAGAACGGATTAGCCTCGCCGGGGGCGCCGCAGCCGGCTGCCGCTTTAGTTGGCAGAACCCCCTTCTTATTTTTCTCTTCCCCTATTAGAGGGATTTCCCCCGCAGGAGCAATACAAGTGTCCTATTCTCTTTCAATTACCCTCTCTGTCCTTGGGCCCATCCCCACAGCCACATAACTCACTTAACTAACGCACACAAGCCCCCCCACCCACACTCTATCTTCTCGACTCATTCAAGGCCAGAATGACAGATTGGCAGAATGAGCTTTTAATATGTTTGCAAATCTGAAATTGCACTACATTCTTTGTATTTTCTTGACCTATTTATGACGCTATCTTTGCCAGATTTTATGCATCGCTGCCAAACAATGACTATGTTATATTTATCATATAATTTACAATTATACATACACATACAGTCGTATGCAAAAGTTTGGGCACCCCTGATAATCTCCATTACTTTCATCTATAAATTGTTGGGCATTTGGATCAGGAACTTCTTTGTCATATATATAATACTTCATGGACACAGTGATATTTTAGCAGTGAAATAAGGTTTATTTGAGAAACAGAAAATATGCCATATGCATCATAAGAGAATTAGACAGGTGCATAAATTTGGGCACCCCCAACAGAAAAATCACATTAATATTTAGTAGAGCCTCCTTTTGCAAAAATAACAGCCTCGAGACGCTTCTTATAGCCTCTGATGAGTGTCTGAATTCTGGATGAAGGTATTTTGGACCATTCTTCCTTACAATACATCTCCAGTTCAGTCAGGTTTGATGGGTGCCTAGCGTGGACAGCCCGCTTCAAGTCACCCCATAGATTTTCAATTACATTCAAGTCTGGTGACTGGGATGGCCATTCCAGAACATTGTAGTTGTTCCTCTGCATAAATGCCTCAGTGGATTTGGAGCGATGTTTCGGGTCGTTGTCCTGCTGGAACACCCAACTCCGCCGTAACTTCAGCTTTGTTACAGATTCTAGAACATTATTGTCAAGAATTTGCTGGTACTGAGTTGAATCCATGCGACCCTCAACTTTAACTAGATTCCCAGTACCTGCACTAGCCACACAGCCCCACAGCATGATGGACCCCCCACCAAATTTGACTGTGGGCAGCAAGTGTTTTTCTAGGAATGCTGTGTTCTTTTGCCTCCATGCGTAACGCCTCTTGTTGTGACCAAAGAGCTCGAGCTTTGTCTCATCAGTCCACAGCACTTTGTTCCAAAATGAGCCTGGCTTGTTCAAATGTAGTTTTGCATACCTCAAGCGAGCCTGTTTGTGGCGTGTGTGCAGAAAAGGCTTCTTCCGCATCACTCTCCCATACAGCTGTTCTCTGAGCAATGTGCGCTGAATGGTCGAGCAATGCACAGTGACACCATCTGCAGCAAGATGACCTTGCAGGTCTTTGGAGGTGGTCTGAGGGTTGTCCTTGACCATTCTGACCATTCTTCGCCTTTGCCTCTCCGATATTTTTCTTGGCCTGCCACTTCTGGCCTTAACAAGAACTGTGCCTGTTGCCTTCCATTTCTTAATAACATTCCTCACAGTGGAAACTGATAGCTGAAACCTCCGGGATAACTTTTTGTAGCCTTCCCCTAAACCATACTGCTGGACAATCTTTGTTTTTAGATCATCCGAGAGCTGTTTTGATGCCCCCATGTTGCCACTGTTCAGAGGAGAATCAAAGAGAAGCACAACTTGCAATTGGCTCCCTTAAATACCTTTTCTAATGATTGGATGCACCTTTCTATGGAATTGAAGGCTTAACGAGTTAATCAGACTAATTATGTGTTGCAGTTAATCAGCGATTTAGTAGGTACAGGTATTCAAATCAACAAAATGATAAGGGTGCCCAAACTTTTGCACAGCCTATTTTTCACATTTGATTTAATTGCACACAACTAAATACTGCTACACTAAATATCTTTGTCTGGGAAACACCCCAGCACTCAGTGTTAACTAGAAAATGAATATTACACAACTGTGATCTTTTTTTGGTGAAGACAGAGTAAATTATCATGCAGCCTCAGAGGGGTGCCTAAACTTTTGCATACGACTGTATATACAACTAGTCTTCCTTTGAGCTTGAAGTTTGAAGAACACAATTAATAAGTAAAAAACATTATTTCTAACCTTGTCAATGTCTTGACTATATGTTTTAATCATTTTGCAATTCATTTGATTAATAAAAGTGTTTTCCTGGAAAAAAATTGTCTGGGTCACCCCAAAACTTTTGAACGGGAGTGTAGATATACATATATATATATATACATATATGAAAAAGGAAAAGTGAAGGGAAATTTTGCTAAAAGATAAATATATCAGCTTATAAACTAAAAGCTACATTTCTTTTGATTTAACTTCATGTGTAATAGTGAACGAGGAAATATTTTAAAGTTTTAAAAGCAGTTCCCCTTTCAATCTAATTGTTAGTTTTGCTGATGAAACTCAAAATTGTTGCGGCAAAAAATAAATTACTCTCAAAATAAAAAGATTGCTCTCGAAAAAAATATATTTGCTCTTAAAATAAAAATATTTGCTCATAAAATAAAAATACTGCTTTCAAAATTATTACTTTTTATTTCAAAGCAAATATTTTTTATTTTGCAGCAACAAATTCTAGTTTCAATAAATCAGCTTATAAACTAGAAGCTATCTCGCTTTTGATTTAACTTCACATTTAATGGTGAATGAGGGAATATTTAAAGTTTTAAAAGGAGTTCCCCTTTAAATCTGTGCACGACCTGCACTTCCGCATGTAAAGCCCCGCCCCCTCTCTTCCGGATAAAGCCGTGTTGTGACGCGCGGTCACGCTACTCCTGCAGACATGAACGCCGCGCCGCAGATCGCGCTCCTCTTGCTGGTGGCCCTGGGCTCTTCTCAGGGGCTCCAGCACCGCTACGTGGACCGGGTGGAGGACCTGGACCCGGACCAGGACCAGGACGCCGAGGCGCAGCCGCTCCAGGCCGGACCCTCGCCGTTCGGCTCCCTGTGGCCGCTGCCGCAGAAAGTCCAGATCTCTGCAGTCGCCTTCAAGTTGAACGGAGACAGCTTCCAGATGTCTGACGGGAAGGGCTCCTCCGCCGGGCCGGGCTGCAGCCTCCTGCAGGACGCGTACCGGAGGTGAGCCCTTCGAGGTCTCCGTTCCCCCGTCGTTATTATGGTAAATGTTGCGTTCAGGGACCAGTAGAAACTCGTGGTTCAAAACGCGTCTTGCACAACAGGTATTACGAGTACATGTTCGGCGGTGCTGAGAGCCAGCGGACCGGCCCCGGCGGGCGGACCGGCCCCGCGGTGCTCACCGGGCTGCAGGTGTGGATCACGTCACCGGACTCCGACTGTGACGGGCACCCCGGTGTGACGTCAGACGAGTCATGTGAGTCTCTTCCTCATTCATAGGGTGTCATGCGTTGAGCTAGAAGTACTTTGACAGATACGTTTATTGCATTGTTTTTCTTATTAAGCTGAATACTTCCTCCACTGCTTGTGCAGAAGTTAAAGTTGCATACTCTTCTAATGAATTAAGTGTGTTATGCATTGCTTTTTAAGGTAACTACACACACACATCATGCTTATGCTTGATTTTGAGATATTTTCAAACTACTTCTCGTTTGCAATTTACCCCCCCAAAATATTTCCCTTCATAAATGTAGAAATTATCCCAGATAATCACCATTAAATCCTAAAGGAAGTTTACCTTTTTGATATTGATTTATTCTTTATTTAATCGAGTCATTTGACTTGTAACTGAGTATTGATACTTTTTTTTTATTGTATTGGGACGCTTACATAAAAGTTAATGATTTATAAACTTCTATCTATCTGATTATTTATAAGTGGAGATGGGCGTACTCTTATGGCTTATCATCCAAGTTGAAGATTAGCTGGTTAGTAGACCACGTGGTTAACCCCCCCCCCCCCCACCTGTTTGTGTCCTCAGATGAGCTGATGGTGGATCAGCCTTACGCCGTCCTGAAGGCCCCGAAGGTCTGGGGCGCCCTGCACGGTAGGATTATTCTATTTATTGAACTGAACTCTGCATCAGAGGCCCGAAGACATGAAGTACACGATGAAGAGGAAACACGGAGAATCCCAGGAGACGGACCTCGATTTGATTTGTGCTTCATAAATAGTTTAAAGTTACAGTTCACCTGTGATATTCATGTTTAACAGCAGCCGTGATGAGAGGTATCGATCTGCTCAGCATGAACCTATTTAAGTATATTTACACTTATCAATCATTACAAGTATAGATGTATAATCAGTTTTACTCTGGACACACACACACACACACAATTACAGGTGGGGTTCAACTTGTGCATCTCCTCATGTATTTGTACGTCATGTTTATTGTCGAGTACGTTGAATATATGAGGAATTTGACTGTGAAAGGTGCATTATAATAAACTTGGATTAAAATAAAAAATCTAAATGATAATAAACTTAAAATATAAAATGATAAACTGCCATGGAAAGATAAATAAAAATAATAATAAACATAGAATTACAAAAATGAACGCACATTGAAAAAAATACATAATCATATAATATTTTTACTATAAACTGACAAAGAAAAAATACAAATATATACATAGAATAATATAATTATAATAAATATAGAATTAAAAAATAAACCGACATCGAAAAAACAAAAATATATAATCATCATTTCTTTTAATAAAATGACAGAAATATATACTTATAATAAACATGAAATAAAATGATAATATATATAGAATTAAAAATATATTACAAAAAATAAACTGATGTAGAAAAAACCATTTACAATAATAAACATAGAATTAAAAATATATATACTGGCGTAGAAAAAAACCTCTAAAAATATAATAAACATAAAATAAAACCAGAAACAAAGGGCAATAATGTATATATGGTCAATAAAAAACAACGGTTTTATGTGATAAGTGCAATTAAAAGCCGTGTCTGCATCACTACAATGTGTTTTTGTTGACCTTTGCTCTCATGTCTAGCGTCTCATCAGGTGGCCTTAACTACATCTTATGAAGTCATTAAACCAGAACTCGTGAACATGAACGATGTGTTTTTGGGCTTTTAGGTCTGGAGACGTTCAGCCAGTTGCTGTATGAAGATGAATATGGAGTTGTGAGTGTGAATGCTTTACATCCTTTAAATCGCATTTCTTAATGGATCAACTTTCATACAAGGTTTAAACTCGGGCTGATTGTAACTTTATATCTTTTCAGAAAAGCATCAATTCAACAACAATCAGCGACTTCCCGAGGTTTGCTCACAGAGGCGTGATGCTGGACAGCGCCCGCCACTTCCTGCCCATTAAAGTGATCTTGGCTAATCTGGTACGGCCATAAGATTCTTTCAGGGTTCATACGTTGCATGGAAAACTGGAAAAGTCATGGCATTTAAAAATGGTTATTTCCCGAACCTGCAGAAGTCCTTGAAGAAAAAATGTTATCCCAAAAGTGTTGAAAAAGTCATGGAAATGTGTTATATTCACCCTCAGTTTGAAGTAATGATGTTTTTAAAAGAAAGCTGGGGACAGGTTGGGTTAATCCACTATGCCAGGGTAGTGGTTGGGTTAATCCACTATGCCAGGGTAGTGTAGATTGAACCATTCTTGGCTACATACATGGTGATGGAAATATGGTTTGAAGTCATTTTCCTTTCTTTTGGTTTCTCTTTTATCGCGTTAAGCTTAAATACGTTTCTTTCTTTTTGGTTTTCGACAGGAAACGATGGCGATGAACAAATTCAACGTGTTCCACTGGCACATCACGGACGACCAGTCGTTCCCGTACCTGAGCCGAACATTCCCGGAGCTCAGCCAGCAGGTCGGGAAAGACGCCGCGTCGGCGTTAAAATCTCAGAGGAAGACGAGTAGCCTTTCTTTTTTAAACATCGAGAAGTATTTAAATATAATCGTTGTTCACAGGGAGCTTACCACCCGTACACGCACGTGTACACGCCCACCGACGTGAAGATGGTGATCGAGTTTGGCCGTCTGAGAGGCATTCGAGTCATCCCCGAGTTTGACACGCCGGGTCACACGCAGTCCTGGGGCAAAGGTGAGTTTCCTTCACGTTGGTGAAGAAATACCCCAGACAAATTTGATGTTTTCTATGAAAACTCACACTTTTATTCATCAAATTAATTGCAACGTATATAAAATATAGTTAAGACATTGACGAGGTTATAAATAATGATTTTTATAGTAAATATTAATGTAGTTCTTCTTGTGGCTCAAAGGAAGGCCAGTTTTATAGCTTCAGCAGCAGGGCGGCTTTAGCTCAGTGGGGTAAGAGGGCCGTCCTGCAACCGCAAGGTTGTGGGTTCGATCCCCGCTCTCCCCATTAGTTGCAAGTTGAAGTGTCCTTGAGCAAGGCACTGAACCCCCAGTTGCTTCCCGGGCGCTTCACCGCAGCCCACTGCTCCTTAATAACTAAGGATGGGTTAAATGCAGAGAACTAATTTCCCCTTGGGGATTAATAAAAGTGTATATTCTTAACTGTTTTCAGCTGCGCTCACATAAACAGGGTTTTCTACCCCTCAGTTAATCCTCTAAGGCGATAACACAATGTATCATTAGAACACTGGAGATGGGCCTCTAGACACCTCTGTAGAGACTTCATTACACCAGAGAATAGTCACTACCACATTAACTATGTAGAGACTTCACTAACACCAGAGAATAGTCACTACCACATTAACTATGTAGAGACTTCATTACACACCAGAGAATAGTCACTACCACATTAACTATGTAGAGACTTCATGACACCAGAGAATAGTCACGACCACATTAACTATGTAGAGACTTCATTACACCAGAGAATAGTCACTACCACATTAACTATAGAGAGTATTTATGATTCATTTATTGTTGTCTTCATTCATAAAAAACAGTGCTTTGAAAAATAAGGACATTTCTACGTGACTCCAAACTTTTGACTGGTAGTGTATTTTTACCAATTCATTTTTATATTTTTTTATAATTAAGTTGATAAAAGAAATAATATATATTATTTAAAAAAACTATATATATTTATATTTAATTAATCTAATGTTTCTTTCTCCTCAGGCCAGACGGATCTGCTCACGCCCTGCTACTCCGGCGCCGACCCCTCCGGCTCCTTCGGGCCCGTGAACCCCATCTTGAACACCACGTACGACTTCATGAGCCGCTTCTTCAAGGAGATCAGCTCCGTGTTCCCCGACGCCTACGTTCACTTGGGGGGCGACGAGGTGGACTTCAGATGTTGGTGAGACTCGAGTATTTAATGGACAACTAAAGAGATTAGACGGCAATTCATCATTTTTAAAAAATGGTTATTTCCAGGCCTGGAAAAGTCCTTGAAAAAAACCATATCTCAAAGTTTTGGAAAATTCATGAACATTTGTTATGTTCATTTACAGTTTGATTAAACATTTACGTACACATTCTTTTAATCAAAGTATTGTCTCATTTAAGGTGTTTACACTGAGATTTCACATATTCTTTGGTCATGGAAATTTGGTTTAAAGTCCTGGAAATCCATTGGGTCATAATGTGTATTTACTCTGTTTGCTGCTTATTTATTAATATTTTAATGATCCTGCAGGAAGTCCAACCCGGACATTCAAAAGTTTATGGATCAGCAGGGCTTCGGGAAGGACTACAGCAAGCTGGAGTCCTTCTACATCCAGAAGTATGTTCCTCGGTTTACACTTAGAACTCGTTGTTTAGCTTATTTAACGGTAAGTGTCAAATTATATTCATTATTCAAAAGGCAAAGAATTTCATCTATTTTGTGTCTTTTTTTTTTTTTTCCACTCGTCCGACAGACTCCTGAACATCGTGGCCACGACCCAGAAGGGCTACATCATCTGGCAGGAGGTGTTCGACAACGGAGTCAAGGTAACTGACGAGTTATTAAAAAATATGATCATAATAACAATAACATCGGCCTTTTCTTGACTAACTTTTTCTGGTCTAAAGCTAAACTAACCAGCTTATTATTGTAGCTTTATATTTAGTATTCAGGTCACACACACACACTTCATCATCATAGGTAACACTTGTGCATCTTGTCATGTATTTTTATGTCATAGTTTATTGCCAAAAACTTTGAACATTGAAGGAATTTGACTCGTCGAAAGGTGCATTATAATGAACGGATAAAAAATATAAACATAGAATAAAAACAAACTGACATAGAATAATAAATAAAATTCTAAAAATATAATAAACAGACAATAAACATGGTGCAATAATGGAAACATAGTTTTATGTGATAAGTGCAATTAAAAGCTGTGGTGGTGCGTTGCCCTCGCAGCTCGGGGTCGTCTCATGACTTTAACGACGTCTCGTGACATCACACGAGAACGTGAATACAAACAGTTTGTATAAATGCCCAAAGACGCCTCTACGCCTGGTGCACGTCCGTCTTGACTCCAGTAGCGCGGTCTGTACCCGTTTGCAGCTCCACCCCGACGCCGTTGTGCACGTGTGGATCGGCGGCGGGGCGAGCGGCGAGATGGCCAAGGTCACGGCGGCGGGCTTCACCACCGTGCTCTCCGCCCCGTGGTACCTGGATTACATTAGCTACGCTCAGGACTGGCAGAACTACTACAAGGTCGAGCCGCTCGGCTTCAACGGTCAGTTGTTGGTTTGTGGGTGTGAAGATGATTTAATTTGGTGGAGGCAGAAAAAATAGTTTAGTTCAACAGGCTTACGCATGAAAAACTGCACAGAGGTGACGAGGAGAGAGTCGCGTGAGTCGGAGCCGGTCCTCGTAGACCTGATCCAGACCAGAGTGGACCGTCTTATCGGTCCTCGTAGACCTGATCCAGACCAGAGTGGACCGTCTCATCGGTCCTCGTAGACCTGATCCAGACCAGAGTGGACCGTCTCATCGGTCCTCGTAGACCTGATCCAGACCAGAGTGGACCGTCTCATCGGTCCTCGTAGACCTGATCCAGACCATAGTGGACCGTCTCATCGGTCCTCGTAGACCTGATCCAGACCATAGTGGACCGTCTCCATCGGTCCTCGTAGACCTGATCCAGACCATAGTGGACCGTCTCATCGGTCCTCGTAGACCTGATCCAGACCAGAGTGGACCGTCTCATCGGTCCTCGTAGACCTGATCCAGACCATAGTGGACCGTCTCATCGGTCCTCGTAGACCTGATCCAGACCATAGTGGACCGTCTCCATCGGTCCTCGTAGACCTGATCCAGACCAGAGTGGACCGTCTCCATCGGTCCTCGTAGACCTGATCCAGACCAGAGTGGACCGTCTCCATCGGTCCTCGTAGACCTGATCCAGACCATAGTGGACCGTCTCATCGTTCCTCGTAGACCTGATCCAGACCAGAGTGGACCGTCTCATCGGTCCTCGTAGACCTGAGCCAGACCAGACCAGAGTGGACTGAACTGTCTGGTTTCCAGACGTTAATCTTCTGCAAATAGTTTTCTTCTTTTAATTCTTGTTCTTCTTCTTCTCGTTGTACTTCGGGTTATTCTTGTAGTTCTTCTTCTTCTATTTCTTCTTCTCTTGCTTCCTCTTCCAGTCCTTCTCCATCGTCGTCATCTCTCTGATGCTTGTGTGTGTAGCTGAAGCCGGACACACTGATCCACGTGTGGAAGGGCAGCGCGCCGCAGTACCAGAGTGAGCTGGCCACCGTGACGCGGTCCGGGTTCCGGGCGCTGCTGTCCACGCCCTGGTACCTGAACCGTATCTCCTACGGCCAGGACTGGCAGGGCCGTTACAGGGCCGACCCGCAGGACTTCAAGGGTTGGTGTCTGCATGGTTGATTTATTACATTGGCAAAGACCCTTCCCCCTCATGATGGTTCTTTGCTGTGTGCAGCGTTGCTTTCTAGTATTTTATTGCGGGATTTGGGACTTTAGCCGCCGTCCACATGATCGCTTTATTGCTCCAGACTCAGTTTATTATCCGTATTGTTTGACGCGGCGCATCTGAAATGTCAGGAAGTCGTCCGTCACTCCTGTGCTAACGTGTGTAAGCCTGTTGAATGAACAGAGGGGAATTATTACAATATTTAGCTTTCAGAAAATCACTGCTAAATACGATAAAATACCTAATTTAATTATTTTATATAGTTCTCAAACTAGTAATTAAATTGTGTATTTTATTGTATTAATTTTCAGATGTGTTTATATGTATATATATGATTTCTTTTTATGTACATTTTTTTCCGTGTATATATAAAAAAATGTATATATATGGTTTCTTCTTGTATACATTTTTTTCCGTGTATATATATATTCTTTTTAAATATTCAATATATATATAATTATTTTCTGGATGCTGCCTGGCCTCATTAAACATTATATTTCAAAACAGGAACTGATGAACAAAAGAAGCTTGTGATTGGTGGAGAGGCCTGTCTGTGGGGGGAGTACGTGGACGCCACCAACCTGACGCCCCGTCTCTGGTATGTTTTGTCTTTTTAAATATTTGTATGTAAATGAACGTCTGTCGGTCCACGACGACATACACTGATCTTCTGTCTTCCTCTCCAGGCCTCGTGCCAGCGCCGTGGCGGAGCGTCTGTGGAGCGCCGCCAACGTGAGGGACATCAACGACGCCTACAACAGGCTGTCAGCGCACCGCTGTCGCATGGTGGAGTAAGTGTTAGGGATATACATGTCTACGTCAGTACCGGGGGTCTCGACATTACATTTAGTTGACTCTTTTATCCAAAGCGACGTACAATCCTGTTGCATTCAGACACCGTAGAGCAGCTACAGGGAGACACTCAGGGTTAAGTGTCTTGCTCAAGGACACATCGACTAGGGCGGGGATTGAACCTCCAACCCCCTCATTGAAAGACGGACCTGCTACGCAGTGACCCACAATCGACATGAATGCACAACTCTAACTTAAGGCCGGAAAGATGAATATCAATACGAGGCATATGGAGAAATTCTTAAGTTAAAAATGATAGTCTCCTCGTGCAAAACATAGTTCATTCGTGGAAATGGAACCATAGAAGAAATGTACACACAAAGTCTTCTAATTCTAATGACCTATCTTTTCATATCCAAGGCGTGGGATCCCGGCTCAGCCACTGTTTTCCAGCTACTGTCCCCATGAGTACAAAGGCCTCTGAAAAAGACCTGAAAAGCCACGGGAACGGAAGAAATGGAGGATCCGTAAACGATGGAATCTAAACGCTAAACTGCCTTTTTGTGCCGTTGTCACACTCCGGAGGCACCTGGACATCTTTTTTAAATCTGTGCCATAGAACTCTTGATCGCATCCAATCGCTTGAATTTCTGAATGCACTTTTTTCATGATGAAAAATGTTTGATTGTGAATAAAATGTCGACATTAGTTGTGACTCTTTTTTCATATGAAAATTAAACAGTTATAAAATATTTTTGCTGCACGTTATATTGCACATGGTTCTGGTTTACATCCGGCGTGCAGTCGGACACAGCTGGACACCAAGGCAAGAGATGCAATGGAATTATTTTTGGATAAGCCCAAATTTGGCAATTGCCTCTAGGGTTAGACTAGATGACACAACAACTACACACCACCTGCACACCACCTTTGGGGTGATGGCCCAGATGCGCCCCATCCCAAATATGTGGTTCTTTCCCAGGGATCATCCCAAAACAGGCGAATTCAAAATTAGGGTTAGGGATGAGAAGGGTTTTGGAGACTCTGCCGCTAAAAAGCAACAGAGCCCCCGATGTACGGTCCATTGACAATGCTCCGCCCCGAGGGCCTAAATGTTCATTCCGGCCTAAGGGGTGACCGGTGCCGGGCTTGGCGTTCCAGTCATCCCCCCTGTCCCCCGCTGCGTCCTGGTCCGTCTGTCGCTGTATGGGATGAGCGGTCAGTTGTGTGTGTCATCATAATTCCCTCTTTAAACAAATGAGCTTGAGGTGACTCATGGTCCTATACTGCCATCTTTTGGCGCATGAAGTGCATCAGACCCCAAGAGATGACAGTATTACAATTGGACTCATGAGTCCCCCTCTCTACCCTACTTATTAATTACAGTGTTATGAGGGTGGTGAGTGCAGGGCAGCTAGGAGGCTTCGGACGTCCTGGTTGAGGTTCTGCGCCGACGAGGTCCGTGTTGGGGTTCTGCGCCGGCGAGATCCGTTAGTCTTTTCCTTCTTCCTCCGTGCTGCCTTCCCTGCTGACGTGTGTAGCTGCTGGGTTGTCATCACCCCCTGGTGGCGGGGAGGGAAACTGCAGGCCGGCCGGCTGATCTCCGCGGTGACGCGCGTTCTGTCTTTTATTGCAGTGTTATGAGGGTGGTGAGTGCCGGGCAGCTGGGAAGCTTCGGACGTCCTGGTTGAAGTTCTGCGCCGACGAGGTCCGTTCTTCTTTTTCTTTCTCTTGTTCTGTGCTACATTGCCTGCAGACGTGTGCCGCTGCTGAGCTGTCATCACCCCCTGGTGGCGAGGAGGGGAACTGCAGACCGGCCGGCTGAGTTCCGCGGTCCCGCGCGTGCTGGCCGTGGCGAAGTACGCGCACCTGGTCTTCTCTGAGGCATGAAGAAAGACGGCAAACACCCCGCCATCTTGGGCGCTGGCTCCTCTCTCTTCTCTTCTCCGCTGACGGCAGTGAGGCTTCTCTCCCTCTCTCTGGGTTGAAGAGAGTCTTTAGGCACGTACCAGATACTGCTGGTGTTGTTGTAGATGGTCCAATCTTCCGTAGTTGTTGATACAATTAGTCTTTAAAAAAAATGTTTTGCCAAAAAAAAGAGTTTTATGAATAAAGTCTTTTAAAACTTTTTATTTCACTCGGCAAACTAAAAACAAATAAACAAACAGGTCGCAAATATTTTCGGTCATATTAGACCTTCCTCAGGTGACGAAAATAATAATAAACAGGTTATAAGCCTCTTGGCGGCTCCGGAGGAGGTCCTCCCTCTCGGAGAGCCGCCGTAAAAAGGACGGACAATGGAGGGTCAATGAGACCTCCCCAGGGTCCTGTGAACTCTGACCTGCAGCATTGCATTATGGGAATTGCAGTTATCATATACATTTTAAGTTGTAGGGCCCATAGATTTGGGTCGTGAGTTATGATGTTTACAGGAAGATTGGTCCACAGCAGGAAAACAAGATGACATTTAGTTGTGTTGAGAGCAGGTGATGGGCGAGGAAGTCAACTAGTTGTGTTGAGAGCAGGTGATGGGCGAGGAAGTCAACTAGTTGTGTTGAGAGCAGGTGATGAGCGAGTAAGTCAACTAGTTGTGTTGAGAGCAGGTGATGGGCGAAGGTCAACTAGTTGTGTTGAGAGCAGGTGATGGGCGAGTAAGTCAACTAGTTGTGTTGAGAGCAGGTGATGGGCAAGTAAGTCAACTAGTTGTGTTGAAAGCAGGTGATGGACGAGTAAGTCAACTAGTTGTGTTGGGAGCAGGTGAAGGACGAGTAAGTCAACTAGTTGTGTTGAAAGCAGGTGATGGACGAGTAAGTCAACTAGTTGTGTTGGGAGCAGGTGAAGGACGAGTAAGTCAACTAGTTGTGTTGGGAGCAGGTGATGGACGAGTAAGTCAACTAGTTGTGTTGGGAGCAGGTGAAGGACGAGTAAGTCAACTAGTTGTGTTGAAAGCAGGTGATGGACGAGTAAGTCAACTAGTTGTGTTGGGAGCAGGTGAAGGACGAGTAAGTCAACTAGTTGTGTTGGGAGCAGGTGATGGACGAGTAAGTCAACTAGTTGTGTTGGGAGCAGGTGAAGGACGAGTAAGTCAACTAGTTGTGTTGAGAGCAGGTGATGGGCGAAGGTCAACTAGTTGTGTTGAGAGCAGGTAATGGGCGAGTAAGTCAACTAGTTGTGTTGAGAGCAGGTGATGGGCGAAGGTCAACTAGTTGTGTTGAGAGAAGGTGATGGGCGAGTAAGTCAACTAGTTGTGTTGAGAGCAGGTGATGGGCGAAGGTCAACTAGTTGTGTTGAGAGCAGGTGATGGGCGAGGGTTAGGGATAGTGCCAGACGGGCTTTTTATCGCCCGATTGGAACGAGTTGAATGAGTAGATGGCACAATGTCACCTCAGTGACATGTTGTTTCCAGACAGCACTCATTCAACTGACATTTGGGTGACTTTTGAGCCAACATGTCAGAGCTTAGCTCTCTTTTTGCGGTGATAGCCCTGGTCCCCCCGGTCCCGAATATGTGGTTCTGGTCCCGGTACCCCCCAGGGATGACCCCGAAACAGGCGAATTCGAAATAAAGGTCCCAGATTCTGGGTCTCTTTTTGGGGTGAAAGCCCTTGACCACCCGGTCCCGAATATGTGGTTGTTTTCCAGGTAGCCCCCAGGGATCACTCCGAAATAGGCGTTTGAAAAGTAAAAACCTGCTCGATGTTACCCTCCTGTGGTGAAATTTTATAACACCCATAACTCTGCCAAAAAACGTCCCACAGACCCCATACTTGGCACAGGCACTCTCTGCGGGGACTAGTACCTTGCCATTGGGTTGGATATTTTTTAAAAAGGGGTAAATTTGAAATAAAGGTCCCAGAGTTTCGGTCTCTTTTTGGGGTGAAAGCCCTTGACCACCCGGTCCCGAATATGTGGTTCTTTTCCAGGTACCCACCGGGGATCACCCCGAAAAGGGCGTTTGAAGGCGGCTCTCTGTCGCCCTCGTGTGACATACCTTCATAAGGCTATAACTCCCGGAGGAAACGTCCGATTGACCCCAAATTTGGTATGCATGGTCCGGGTGGCTAGACGCTCATGACCCATGGGTCACTGATTTTTTAAAATGGGGTAATTTCGAAATAAAGGTCCCAGAGATTCGGTCTCTTTTTGGGGTGAAAGCCCAGGTCCCCCCGGTCCCAAATATGTGGTTCTCTTCCAGGTACCCCACAGGGATCACCCCGAAAAGGGGTGAAGGCGGCTCTCTGTCGCCTCTAAGGTGTGGAAGACGGTACTTGTGCTGTAACTCCTCCGGGGAAGGTCCGATGGGGCTGAAATTTGCTGTGCACGGTCCCGGTGGGTCGGTCCTCATGACCCATGGGTCAAATATTTTTTAAAATGGGGTAATTTCGAAATAAAGGTCCCAGAGATTCGGTCTCTTTTTGGGGTGAAAGCCCAGGTCCCCCCGGTCCCAAATATGTGGTTCTCTTCCAGGTACCCCACAGGGATCACCCCGAAAAGGGCGTTTGAAGGCGGCTCTCTGTCGCCTCTAAGGTGTGGAAGACGGTACTTGTGCTGTAACTCCTCCGGGGAAGGTCCGAAATTTGCTGTGCATGGTCCCGGTGGGTCGGTCCTCATGACCCATGGGTCAAATATTTTTTAAACAGGGGCCCGTTCGAGATACAGGGCAAATTCTGAATAAAGGTCCCCGAGTCTGGGTCTCTTTTTGGGGTGCTGGCCCAGAGGCGCCCCATCCCGAATATGTGGTCCATTTCCAGGTACCCCCCAGGGATCACCCAGAAACAGGCGAATTCTAAATAAAGGTCCCAGAGTCTGGGTCTCTTTTTGGGGTGATAGCCCCGGTCCGCCCGGTCCCGAATATGTGGTTCTTTCCCAGGTACCCCCCAGGGATCATCCCGAAAAGGGCGTTTGAACGCTGCTATTTGGCACCCCCAAGGTATAAAAATACGGTACTTGTGCTGTAACTCCTCCGGAGAAGGTCCGATGGGGCTGAAATTTACTGTGCATGGTCCCGGTGGGTCGGTCCTCATGACCCATGGGTCAAATATTTTTTAAAATGGGGTAATTTCGAAATAAAGGTCCCAGAGATTCGGTCTCTTTTTGGGGTGAAAGCCCAGGTCCGCCCGGTCCCGAATATGTGGTTCTTTCCCGGGTAGCCCCCAGGGATCACCCCGAAACGGGCGTTTGAACGCTGATATTTGGCACCTCCAAGGTATAAAAATACGGTACTTGTGCTGTAACTCCTCCGGGGAAGGTCCGATGGGGCTGACATTTGCTGTGCATGGTCCCGATGGGTTGGTCCTCATGACCCATGGGTCAAATATTTTCTAAACAGGGGCCCGTTCGAGATACAGGGCAAATTCGAAATAAAGGTCCCCGAGTCTGGGTCTCTTTTTGGGGTGCTGGCCCAGAGGCGCCCCATCCCGAATATGTGGTTCTTTTCCATGTACCCCCTTAAGAAGATGTACCAAGGGGTACATTCTAAATAAAGGTCCCAGAGTCTGGGTCTCTTTTTGGGGTGATAGCCCAGGTCGACCCGGTCCCGAATATGGCTCTTTGGTCTTGGTACCCCCCAGAGATCACCCCGGAATAGGCGTTTGAACGCGGCTCTCTAGCGCCACCAAGGTCCCAGAGTTTCGCTCTCTTCATGGGGTGATAGCCCCGGTCCACGCGGTCCCGAATATGTCCTTGTGGTCTCCGTAGCCCCCAGGAATGACCCCGCAATAGGTGGGCTCTCTAGCGCCACATAGCAATGAAAAGGCGGTACTTGTGCTGTAACTCCTTCGGGGAAGGTCCGATCGGTCTGAAATTTGGTATACATGTTCTAGGGGACTAGGCGCTCATGACCCATGGGTCAAATATTTTTTAAATAGGGGCCCGTTCGAGATAAAGGGCAAATTCTGAATAAAGGTCCCAGAGTCTGGGTCTCTTTTTGGGGTGCTGGCCCAGAGGCGCCCCATCCCGAATACGTGGTTCATTTCCAGGTACCCCCTTAAGAAGATGTACCAAGGGATAAATTCTAAATAAGGGTCCCAGAGTCTGGCTCTCTTTTTGGGGTGATAGCCCAGGTCGACCCGGTCCCGAATATGGCTCTTTGGTCTTGGTACCCCCCAGAGATCACCCCGGAATAGGCGTTTGAACGCGGCTCTCTAGCGCCACCAAGGTCCCAGAGTTTCACTCTCTGCATGGGGTGATAGCCAGTGTCCGTCCGGTCTCAAGCATGTATGACACGATGCTGTAGCCCCTAGAACCTCTGCATCAGATGGGCTCAAAAAACGGAAAAAGTCACACTTGGACCCCCATCTCACCCCCAAATAAAGCTCCAAACTGCCCGAAACTCATACGTCGAGTTGCCCCGGAGGCCCCGGACAGGATCCCTGAAGCACAAGTCTGTAGGCCCTCGGGAAAGCTAACTTCCGGTAGCAAGGTCCAAACGGGTTAAGACCCCATATTCATGCTCAGGGGGTCCAGGCGCCCCCCCCAGCCGAGTTCCAAAAAAACCCCGTTTCCCCCATGTTCTGACATGCTACTCGGGGTTTTCCAGGACCCCCCAAGACCCTCCTGGACTTTGTGGTGATTTGAGAAAAAGCCCCAAAAAGACCCATAATGTCAAAATATGTCCCCCCATGTCCCCCCCCCCTTTCTGGGTAAAACTGAGCGCCCCAGACCCTGGAAGAACCAGAGTGAAAAAACGACAGAGTCAGAAATTTCCGAAAATCAGACAGAGTCAGAAACTTTGGAAAAATAGTTAGAGTTATTGTGGTGTATCAAGGAAAAAAAGAAGAAAGTCTCCATATGTGCGAATGTGTAGAGGACTCCAGTGCGCACATTTGATAAGGGGTGACCAAACCACCTCTCGCACGAAATCAGAAACCCGGTTTTCAAAAATTTGAGAAGCGGGGGGGTTTCAAAATAAAGGCGGCCGAATTAAAGTGCACTAT